>NW_026732841.1:222500-430000 GCF_028476545.2 Physella acuta
TTTCGGATTGTTTTAGTCAGGCAATTAACTAGTTGACCTCTGACCTCTGAGGGTTAGGTCAACTTAACATGTACAAACTATTTGCCTATAAATAGATGTGACCAAACTAAAAATAAAACAGCCCTAGTGTCGCCATTGTGTTGTTCAAAGTACGACAACCACGTTTTACATGACGCGTTAATCAAATGACGCAATTACTTCCCTTTCCTCCATGGCCTAGACCTGGCATAGTGTAATGATGGTGCTATGTTACCCTGCACAAATTGTAGTGTAATGATGGTGCTATGTTACCCAGCACAAATTGTAGTGTAATGATGGTGCTATGTTACCCTGCACAGATTGCAGTGTAATGATGGTGCTATGTTACCCTGCACAAATTGCAGTGTAATGATGGTGCTATGTTACCCTGCACAAATTGTAGTGTAATGATGGTGCTATGTTACCCTGCACAAATTGCAGTGTAATGATTGTGCTATGTTACCCTGCACAAATGGTAGTGTAATGATGGTGCTATGTTACCCTGCACAAATTGAAGTGTAATGATGGTGCTATGTTACCCTGCACAAATTGTAGTGTAATGATGGTGCTATGTTACCCTGCACAAATTGTAGTGTAATGAAGGTGCTATGTTACCCTGCACAAATTGTAGTGTAATGAAGGTGCTATGTTACCCTGCACAAATTGTAGTGTAATGAAGGTGCTATGTTACCCTGCACAAATTGTAGTGTAATGAAGGTGCTATGTTACCCTGCACAAATTGTAGTGTAATGATGGTGCTATGTTACCCTGCACAAATTGTAGTCACAGATTGATTTGAACATTGGATCATGCCTACATGTCTTTATCCCCCTCCCCCCCCCCCCTCCCCAGGGTGTACGTGTCGCCAGACGAGGAGGAGACAAGCGCCCCCGTCCCCGCGGGAGCTGCAGGCCCCGCCCCCCAAGCCATGCGCTGGGTCAAGTTGATCTCAGACAAATTCATCAACTTGGATTACATCGACCTGCACAGATGTAAGTGCTTTCTCTCGTATGTGCATGATTTAACGTTACATTCATGTAAGTAATTTGTTTATTACATGCGTGTAAGTGTAAGCAAGTTTCAGGTAATGCACTACACACTACCACACACAGCGTCCCCTGACCTCTGTGTTTATGGTTTGAACTTTGACAGTGGCGTAGCGAGGTCGGGTGTCACCCGGTGCGGCACTTAATGGTGTCACCCCCCCCCCCCCCTCGTTACGCTCCTGAACTTTGACATTCTCTTGGAACTCGGGTTCTCTAAATCAACGTTTCAATTTCAAAAGGAACTTGTCCGATTCCTAATGGTGTTGACTAAATCCGCTAGCCCCAAGTAACCAGCAGTAACAGGGTGGTGACGTCAATAGTGACGTCACAGAAGTGAGGTGCCACACACGTGGCTACTCATGAACCAATCGCAAAGCTTCGTCTAGCCAGACCCCGCCCCTAGATATAGCCAGACCCCGCCCCTAGATATAGCCAGACCCCGCCCCTAAATATAGCCAGACTCCGCCCCTAGATATAGCCAGACCCCGCCCCTAGATATAGGGACATTTGACACGATTCATTAACCTAAAGCAGATACTCATTAGACTAATGATAATGAAGCCTAGCCTAGAGGATGTGACGTCAGTGTTCTCTCCCCCCAGATCTGCGCGTCCACCCCCACGCCCAGTGGGTGCTCAGTGGCATTGGAGGCAGCTGAACCCCAGCTGAACCCCACCCTCACAGGTTGTCGCTCTTTACATCTGTGTAATTTTCTCTGTTACATCTCTGTAATTGTCTCTGTTACATCTCTGTAATTGTCGCTGTTTACATCTCTGTAATTGTCGTTGTTACATCTGTGTAATTTTCTCTGTTACATCTCTGTAATTGTCTCTGTTACATCTCTGTAATTGTCTCTGTTACATCTCTGTAATTGTCTCTGTTACATCTGTGTAATTGTCGTTGTTACATCTGTGTAATTGTCTCTGTTACATCTCTGTAATTGTCTCTGTTACATCTCTGTAATTGTCTCTGTTACATCTCTGTAATTGTCTCTGTTACATCTGTGTAATTTTCTCTGTTACATCTCTGTAATTGTCTCTGTTACATCTCTGTAATTGTCTCTGTTACATCTCTGTAATTGTCTCTGTTACATCTGTGTAATTGTCGTTGTTACATCTGTGTAATTGTCTCTGTTACATCTCTGTAATTGTCTCTGTTACATCTCTGTAATTGTCTCTGTTACATCTCTGTAATTGTCTCTGTTACATCTCTGTAATTGTCTCTGTTACATCTGTGTAATTGTCGTTGTTACATCTGTGTAATTGTCTCTGTTACATCTCTGTAATTGTCTCTGTTACATCTCTGTAATTGTCTCTGTTACATCTGTGTAATTGTCGTTGTTACATCTCTGTAATTGTCTCTGTTACATCTCTGTAATTGTCTCTGTTACATCTGTGTAATTGTCGTTGTTACATCTGTGTAATTGTCTCTGTTACATCTCTGTAATTGTCTCTGTTACATCTGTGTAATTGTCTCTGTTACATCTCTGTAATTGTCTCTGTTACATCTCTGTAATTGTCTCTGTTACATCTGTCTGTGTAACACGCTTGTAAAATCTGCAGTCCTGTTATTCTATTAATAGTGGCCTCGCGCTAACACCTCTAGTCAGTCCATGATAATCCATTAATCCATTAATCCATTAATAAATCTTTGGTCACATTTACTACGGTGATAATCCATTCGGTCACCACTCTATTTTTTTCTCTGATACCTCTACATTATGTAATGAGGGTTTGGGTTAGGTTTAAGTTTAATCGGTGTAATGGGCTGTACGGTGTAAAGAATAAAACCACCCCCACCTTACCCCACCCCATCTTACCCCACCAACCCTACCCCACTAAGATAATGACAGCTAGCGGCTACTAATGTTGTATTGGGATGTGTGTTACTAAGAATAGCCTACTGACCGGATATTGAGCTAATTAAAAGATGGTGGCTGGAGTAATTATCCTTAGGTCCCTGAGCTAACATGTCGACAGAATGATTAATTTATAGCTAATTAACTTCAGACTAATCTAGAAGAAATTAGACTTGAAGTTGATTTATGCTGGCTGTTTTAATTTTCTCTTTCTGGATGAAATCGTTCCTCTTTCATTTCAAACTTTTTATTTGACCAGGCTAGTTTTGAAACGCTCATTAATTAACGATTAGATAATGAATGGTGATATGTGTAGGTGGTGGTGAATCATTTTTATGTTAGGGTAATGATGACATATGTTATATAGGGTAGTGATGGCGTATGTTATAGGCTGGAGGTTTGATATGTAACAATCAAATTTAAGACGATATTTTCTTTATTTTTACTTTTGCAAAATTTTTCCAACAAAATATTGTCAGGTGTATCTTTTAATAAGGTGTATTTTTTAAGTTCTATTAGATTACATAATTAGTTATTTAGTTTACACAATCAGCTTACATAATGAGCTAAATACATTACATATTTTAGACACATTTTACTCATAAATAAAGAGTTAGAACTAATTATTATGACGTAACAAAATGATTGAAAATTGTATTATCTGCACAACTGAGGCAAATGTTTAATATATTTAAATATGTGATGTGGTGTGTGGTGTGATGTGGTGTGTGGTGTGATGTGGTGTGGTGTGTGGTGTGTGTGTATAATAATTTGTCTAAAACTGCCTTTTTTAAAACTTCCCCAGGGGTCAGACAAATGTACGGCCCTTTTGCCATCACTCAGACGAACAACGGCCTCGCGGACACAGAAGTATAATTACATCAGAAGTATAATTACATTAGCAGTATAATTACATCAGCAGTATAATTACGTCAGCAGATACAAGTATAATTACATCAGCAGTATAATTACATTAGCAGATACAAGTATAATTACATCAGAAGTATAATTACATCAGCAGTATAATTACATCAGCAGATACAAGTATAATTACATCAGCAGACACAAGTATAATTACATCAGCAGTATAATTACATTAGCAGATACAAGTATAATTACATCAGAAGTATAATTACATCAGCAGTATAATTACATCAGAAGTATAATTACATCAGCAGTATAATTACATCAGCAGTATAATTACATCAGCAGTATAATTACATCAGCAGTATAATTACATCAGCAGACACAAGTATAATTACATCAGCAGTATAATTACATTAGTAGTATAATTACATCAGCAGATACAAGTATAATTACATCAGCAGACACAAGTATAATTACATCAGCAGACACAAGTATAATTACATCAGCAGTATAATTACATTAGCAGTATGATTACATCAGAAGTATGATTACATCAGCAGACACAAGTATAATTACATTAGCAGATACAAGTATAATTACATCAGCAGACACAAGTATAATTACATAAGCAGTATAATTACATTAGCAGTATAATTACATCAGCAGATACAAGTATAATTACATCAGCAGTATAATTACATCAGCAGATACAAGTATAATTACATCAGCAGACACAAGTATAATTACATCAGCAGTATAATTACATTAGTAGTATAATTACATCAGCAGATACAAGTATAATTACATCAGCAGTATAATTACATCAGCAGACACAAGTATAATTACATCAGCAGTATAATTACATCAGCAGTATAATTACATCAGCAGTATAATTACATCAGCAGTATAATTACATCAGCAGTATATTTACATCAGCAGACACAAGTATAATTACATCAGCAGTATAATTACATCAGCAGTATAATTACATCAGCAGTATAATTACATCAGCAGTATAATTACATCAGCAGATACAAGTATAATTACATCAGCAGTATAATTACATCAGCAGACACAAGTATAATTACATCAGCAGTATAATTACATCAGCAGACTCAAAAATAATTACATTAGACAGAGTTATAATTTCAATGCTATTTTTTTTCTAACTTCTCCCAACAAACAATTGGTTCGTTTATTTTCTTTTTAATGTGTTTTTCTTTACATTGTTACTTGCATTTTGTACACATTATAGAGGACACAAAAGTCTTCGCTTGAAAAAAAAAACCGGGGTAAAATAAAACATTTAAAAATTATTATGAAGTTACAAGACATCATTAGGAAGTTACAAGACATCATTAGGAAGTTACAAGACATCATTATGAAGTTACAAGACATCATTAGGATGACTTTTATTTGCCCCTAGGGTACATGTTTTTATATTTCTACCATCTACTTCACTAGTCTAGAACCCACATGTTTGACACCGTTTTTTAAAATATCCAATCCAAGTTTTTAAAATGTCCAATCCAAGTTTCTCTAACCAGGCCACAGGAAATAAACTTTGATCACGTGATTCCCGACTCCTCTTGTTTGTTTTGTTTTCCATGGTTTTGTTTACAATGGTTTTGTTTACAATGGTTTTGTTTACAATGGTTTTGATTACAATGGTTTTGTTAACAATGGTTTTGTTTACAATGGTTTTGTTTACAATGGTTTTGTTTACAATGGTTTTGTTTACAATGGTTTTGTTTACAATGGTTTTGTTAGCTAGCAACGACTGAGGTACTTGCAGCACTGGCACGTCGGATGACAGATCGTGTCACGTCGGATGGCAGATCGTGTCACGTCGGATGGCAGATCGTGTCACGTCGGATGGCAGATTGTGTCACGTCGGATGACAGATGGTGTCACGTCGGATGACAGATCGTGTCACGTCGGATGGCAGATCGTGTCACGTCGGATGGCAGATCGTGTCACGTCGGATGGCAGATCGTGTCACGTCGGATGGCAGATTGTGTCACGTCGGATGGCAGATCGTGTCACGTCGGATGGCAGATCGTGTCACGTCGGATGGCAGATTGTGTCACGTCGGATGACAGATCGTGTCACGTCGGATGACAGATCGTGTCACGTCGGATGGCAGATCGTGTCACGTCGGATGACAGATCGTGTCACGTCGGATGACAGATTGTGTCACGTCGGATGACAGATCGTGTCCCGTCGGATGGCAGATGGAAACATTATTTGATTTGAAAGCTTAAACATTGAACAAAATTCTCCCATTCAATTTCTCAAACCCAAGTACGATATCAAGCGATCTATTTGATATTCTGCAATTAATTATATATTAATGCAACATACTAAACATAATGACCCTCAAACATAACGTCCCACACACATAACGACCCACAAACATAACGACACACTTTACCAAACATTTGATATGGATACTTTTGTTGAACTGCATGGGACGGTGTGGTCGTTTGGTAGAACGATGGACTGCAAGCCCGATGGTCGCGAGTTCGGATCTCGTTCGGACTAGTGACTATCGACCACCCAGCTCTGATGAAAATACCTGACGATGGGGAAACTAAATGAGTCTGGGTATATCGTCGACCACGTCATCCCTTTCATATGCACCACTAGAACCATACCAACAGCAATATTAACAATTCACTTTTTCCGGTTCATAGAAATACTCTCAAACCTTCAGCAGAAGCTAACTTTAATACTCTGTACGGAGTTAAAAATCACGTTCGTGCCTATTTATATTTAGTAATAGATTTTTTAATGTTCTAAATTACCCGAACTTTCTGTGCTAATGTATACAAAGGAACACATGTTATTTACCTTGAGCGCATACATCAAACTTTGTTATCATGAAAGTTGCAGATATTTGTTGTTATTTTTGCCGAACAAAGATCCATTTATATTGTTTTGTAAGTTTTTATGTAAAATCTGTCAGAAAAAAAATCTTCCATTGTCCTAATGTTGGTTTAATTAAAGCTGAGATAATCCTGATCGGTTGTTTCCTACTTTATATTTTATAGGTTATTCCTCTTTGAATTTCGAAGTTCAAATATTTTAAAGAAAATTTATGGTCAAAGGGAGAGAAACATGATATAGTTTCACTTCGTAGTTTAGCTGAGGTTATGTCCCTGAAAGTAAAAAAATAATGTTCTTTTTATTTGTAATACTATTATTAACACTATCATTTTAACAGTATTAATTAAGTATTAACAAAAATGTTTCTCTCAACAAAACCGGCAAATAATTTATAAGACGGATTATTATTGATAAACGGAGGAATTACAATATTTACATTTAAAAAATCGTATTTAATTTTATTTTTAATTAAGGGAGGTAGCCTATGTTGAACTACGACCTTGAATATTTTGTTTTTGCTTCCCTTTGACCGCAATTTTTTTTCGAAAAACAATGACTTTGAAATTTAAAGAGGAATAACCATGTTTAAAAATAAGCTTTTAAACAATCAAATAATGATTGCCTCTCTTAGATCTCCATAATATTAAATATCATAATTTTTCTTTCTTAAAATAAAACGGGGTCTTTATGGCAACAAGTGTTATAGATTTTCACCGAGAGTATCTGAAGCTGAACTTAGAAAATTAAAATATTTTATTACTTTACATTTATTTTAATATTAGTATTTTCAATTATATTAATATTGTAATTGATATCAATTGTAAGTATCAATTTCTTTTCAATGCTCTCTAAAAATATAAAATTAGTCAAGTTTAATAATTTCCAAAAACTAAAAAAAAAAAACAAAAAGAAAAATATGTTAAAGCGAGGCTACTTTTGATCAATTACTTCAAAAAACCGTTTTCATGTTTGCCTCCCTTTGACCAGACAATTTCTTTGAAATTCACACACTTTAAAATATAAAGCGGGATAACCGAGTAAAGAAGTAAACGGCGAAAAAAAAAAGATTATGTTTCTTTGAATGATTTCATTACGACCTATATATTTAATTTAATAAAAATATTACTATTTTACTATTTTTATTATCTATTTGCAAAAGTGTTCTAGAATAGATAAACGATAAAGAATTTTGAGATTAAAAATAAATTCAATGCAGTTATTAAATTATTTTAATTTGTTGTTTCTGAGAAAAAAAACTTGTAAGAGTGATAACCACTGATGAACTCCGACGTAAAGTGTTTTTACGTTAGCCTCCCTTTGACCACAAAATAACGTTAAACTCAGTTTTACTTTTATATTTAAAGCGGGATAACCGATTTAAAAAAGCAACGAAATAATAAAAACGTAATTATTTCTCTTCGACTGATTCTAGAAAGATGTATAGGAATTTTAAAAACACATTTTTTTAAAAAGTATATTTATTTAAAATAAAGTCTTATTTAATAATATATATAATCATGATTTAATTGAGTTTTATTTTTTTAAATAACACGTTTTTTTACCAAGAAAACTGACAATAATATTTAAGCAAGATTTCCTAAATTATCAGAAAAGAAAAATGTTCTCTTATTTTATTAATATTATATAAATAATTGTATTTTATATTACAAGAATATAAATAATAAACTTTTTATTTCCAATATTTTGTTCCCAATCAAACCATGGAACAACAACAATAATGTTTGGCCGGCGACAGCAACTTTACAGTTGGAGTTGTTGGTGGCTGCAAATCTTTTTGTGTCTCCAAGCTCCTCATAATGACATGTCAGTAGTGAAAGTTTCTTATGTGGCTCATTTATCTGTGCATGTTTTGTTATTTGAAAATGTAATGTGGCTCATTTATCTTTGCATGTTTTGTTATTTGAAAATGTAATGTGGCTCATTTATCTTTGCATGTTTTGTTATTTGAAAATGTAATGTGGCTCAATTATCTTATGTCTAGCCAGTGATTTAAAGCCGTGTGTAGGTCTTTAACTCACACACCAACTGTGTGAGACAGTGTGTAGGTCTTTAACTCAAACACCGACTGAGTGAGGCAGTGTGTAGGTCTTTAACTCACACACCAACTGTGTGAGGCAGTGTGTAGGTCTTTAACTCACACACCAACTGTGTGAGGCAGTGTGTAGGTCTTTAACTCAAACACCGACTGTGTGAGGCAGTATATAGGTCTTTTCTTTAATAATTAAGAATTTATTTTTCATGATGAGATCAAAAACCCCAAAATTTGATTTAAAACTAATTAATATCTGATTAGATAAAAAGTTAGGTTATCCTTTAGGGCCTAATATGAAGGTGTATGAAGGTCAAATGAAGGCATATGAAGGTCAGAGATAGTGTCCATTTCTGTGACCACATCACTTAAGTCTTGTACACGTCACAGTTAGTGAACTGAGTGACGTCATACAAACTGACGTCCTGCGCTCTACCACTTGTCCACCCACTGGCTAGATTGCTAAAGTCGAACCATCAGACACGGTCTAAGGGGGAAATAAAAAATCTCAAACTTGGATCAGACATCTTTCTAGGCCGATTTATTGTGACAAAAAGTTTATTGAACTCACATGGCTTAGTTCTACATCAACACACACATCAACATACACATCAACACACACATAAACCTACACATCAACACACACATCAACATACGCATCAACCTACACATCAACACACACATCAACACACACATCAACACACACATCGGCATACACATCAACACACACATCAACACACACAACAACACACATCAACACACACATCAACATACACATCAACATACACAGCAACATACACATCATCATACACATCAACACACACATCAACATACACAACAACATACACAACACCATATACATCAGCATAGGGATAGTCAATAAATGACGTCATACTCGTATGGGGAGTGGGGTCCGTAATTTTGTCACGGTGTGTGATGAGGGGGAGGGGAGGTGTTCACATTTTGTGACGTCACACTTTTGCTTTACAAAAAAGCAATGGTAGAAAACGAAGTTTAACCGTCATTAAAAACTGAGGATGTGAGGTTAAAAATAAAATCGTCAAAAAAAAACCTGACTTCTTTTATGGATGACTCCATACACAAAATATCATATGACTTGTAGCTTAATTAAGTCTTAACTAAGAGTTAATTAATACTGATACAATCTGTTCATACATCGACGTTTGATACTTCCTATATAATGACGTCTAACACAATGTTCCTATATAATGACGTCTAACACAATCTCCCTATATAATGACGTCTAACACAATCTCCCTATATAATGACGTCTAACACAATCTCCCTATATAATGACGTCTAACACAATCTTCCTATATAATGACGTCTAACACAATCTTCCTATATAATGACGTCTAACACAATCTCCCTATATAATGACGTCTAACACAATCTCCCTATATAATGACGTCTAACACAATCTCCCTATATAATGACGTCTAACACAATCTCCCTATATAATGACGTCTAACACAATCTCCCTATATAATGACGTCTAACACAATCTCCCTATATAATGACGTCTAACACAATCTCCCTATATAATGACGTCTAACACAATCTTCCTATATAATGACGTCTAACACAATCTTCCTATATAATGACGTCTAACACAATCTTCCTATATAATGACGTCTAACACAATCTTCCTATATAATGACGTCTAACACAATCTTCCTATATAATGACGTCTAACACAATCTTCCTATATCTATCCCCCCTCCCTCCCTCCCCTCCTCCATACACCATTTCATTATTTAATTGATGAACGTCCAATCAACCACAAAAATAGATTTCAGCAGTTGTTCTAATCTCATCTCATGCGCGCCACAGCTACAGCTACAACCACAGCCAAAGCCACAGCCACAGTCACAGCCACAGCCACAGCCACAGCTACAGCTACAGCCACAGCTACAACCACAGCTACAGCTACAGCTACAGCTACAACCACAGCTACAGCCACAGCCACAGCTACAGCTACAGCTACAGCCAACGTGTGTCATTTCGCCAGACCAAAAGGCAACAAGGAATCCTGTCTTGTGCCATCAATTGCAACCAATCCTGTCTTGTGCCACCAATTGAAACCAATCCTGTCTTCTGCCACCAATTGAAACCAATTCTGTCTTGTGCCATCAATTGAAACCAATTCTGTCTTGTGCCACCAATTGAAACCAATTCTGTCTTCTGCCACCAATTGAAACCAATCCTGTCTTGTGCCACCAATTGCAACCAATCCTGTCTTGTGCCACCAATTGAAACCAATCCTGTCTTGTGCCACCAATTGAAACCAATTCTGTCTTGTGCCACCAATTGAAACCAATTCTGTCTTGTGCCATCAATTGAAACCAATTCTGTCTTGTGCCACCAATTGAAACCAATTCTGTCTTCTGCCACCAATTGAAACCAATCCTGTCTTGTGCCATCAATTGAAACCAATCCTGTCTTGTGCCATCAATTGAAACCAATCCTGTCTTGTGCCATCAATTGAAACCAATCCTGTCTTGTGCCATCAATTGAAACCAATCCTGTCTTGTGCCATCAATTGAAACCAATCCTGTCTTGTGCCACCAATTGAAACCAATTCTGTCTTCTGCCACCAATTGAAACTAATTCTGTCTTGTGCCATCAACTGAGGAAGAAAAGATTGGTAAAAAGATCAAAATTATTTTGAGAAAACTGAGGTCAATTATTTGATCTAATTAGGATTCCCATAATTTGATCTAATTAGGGCTCCCATAATTTGATCTAATTAGGGCTCCCATAATTTGATCTAATTAGGGCTCCCATAATTTGATCTAATTAGGGCTCCCATAATTTGATCTAATTAGGGCTCCCATAATTTGATCTAATTAGGGCTCCCATAATTTGATCTAATTAGGGCTCCCATAATTTGATCTAATTATAAATTGACAACCCTCAAGGCCTTACATGAACTTTGTCCATTCAACTTTGACCTTTTATAAACTTACCAATTATAATAAAGTTATACAGCCCACCCCTCCCCCCACTCCGATGCCCTCCACACATTTTTATATTTCCATCTCCCCACATTCCGCCCCACCCCTACATCCCACCCAGTGGCGTCACTAAATTGGGTGACACCCGGTGCGGCACTCCGTGGTGTAACCCCCCCCCCCCCCCAATAAACAAAGCATATCTATGTGAGTGTATCTGGTCTATAATTTAATCATATGCCACATACGCGTACATGTATGTGTATAAGCTGTAATCACTAAGTGTAACGATGTGTATCTATCTATAGCCTGTTAAGTATACAGTTTGACGTAGCATTGTTTTCTCATTAGTCAGCACGTTTACGTCATGGTGTCACCCCCACTCTTCTGTAATAATTGTCGATTTGTACTGAAAAGATTATTTTATTAATTATTTATGGAACAGGCAAAAAGCATTTTCCTTCTGTATATTTTGCAATTTTATGCTTCTGATTCAATCTCTGCCCTTCCCCCACTCCAAACCCTCCCCTACTCCAAACCCTCCCCCACCTCCGTTAACATGCCCCCCTCCCCCCCCCCCCCCCCCCCACCTTCCCCCTACCCACGGAGCACGTTAACTGACCCCGTATGAAGCGGGCACATTTTTTAAAAATGATTTAAATAATTTTTCTAATTGCGCCGACCCGGAAGTGGCAAATGGCGGATATCTGAACCCCGCCAGCTGAAAATGTAGGAAAGAAACCCTGTGTGTAGACTGTGTGTTGAGAACTGGCTGGCAGAACTGTCTCCCCTGTTTTATAGTCAGCATAAGCTCAGTCACTGACACAATGTGTCACCTCCCTAGGGTGTCATATGCCATGGTGTCACATGGCATGGTGTCACATGCCCAGGGTGTCACATGCCCAGGGTGTCATATCCTCATGTTGTGATATGCCCAGGGTGCCATATGCCCATATGCCCATATGCCCATATGCCGTGATCTCTAGTCGAAGCTGACACCCACGTGGTCACCTGTTTACTAAAATATCGTCTGCCACAAGGATGACCTTTGACGCAACCCGTCTGACCTTTACGTTTCCATTTTGATCATGACCTTGACACCCATGACCTCTAGACAGTGAGCCGTACATCACGTAGCTCAGCCAATAATTGGTTTCAGCAATGTGGGCGTCAAAAACCAACATCAAAACATCAACATGTGCTTTGAATCCATCCCATAATTCGCAGCAGCCGACGACACGACGGGGAGTTGTGTGAGAGATGACGTCATTTGAACACAACACGGAAGCACGTGCGACTCACGGGCGTCTTGGTTTGGTGCCGATAAAGTGGACCGAAGTTCTAGTTGCGTCATCAGTGACTCATGCGTCAACACCAGACTGAGGTGTTTCAAGGTCAACACATCCCCCAGCTACAGCAGACACCCCAGCTTACAGCAGACACCCCCCAGCTTACAGCAGACACCCCCCAGCTTACAGCAGACACCCCCCCCCCAGCTTACAGCAGACACCCCCCAGCTTACAGCAGACACCCCCAGCCCAGCTTACAGCAGACACCCCCCAGCTTACAGTAGACACCCCCCCAGCTTACAGCAGACACCCCAGCTTACAGCAGACACCCCAGCTTACAGCAGACACCCCAGCTTACAGCAGACACCCCCCCAGCTTACAGCAGACACCCCAGCTTACAGCACACACCCCAGCTTACAGCAGACACACCCCCAGCTTACAGCAGACACCCCCCCAGCTTACAGCAGACACCCCCCCAGCTTACAGCAGACACCCCAGCTTACAGCAGACACCCCCCCCAAGCTTACAGCAGACACCCCCCAGCTTACAGCAGACACCCCCCAGCTTACAGCAGACACCCCCCAGCTTACAGCAGACACCCCCAGCTTACAGCAGACACCCCCCAGCTTACAGCAGACACCACAGCTTACAGCAGACACCCCCCAGCTTACAGCAGACACCCCCAGCTTACAGCAGACACCTACCAGCTTACAGCAGACACCCCAGCTTACAGCAGACACCCCAGCTTACAGCAGACACCCCCCAGCTTACAGCAGACACCCCCCAGCTTACAGCAGACACCCCCTCCCCAGCTTACAGCAGACACCCCCCAGCTTACAGCAGACACCTTCCAGCTTACAGCAGACACCACCCAGCCCAGCTTACAGCAGACACCCCCCAGCTTACAGCAGACACCACCCAGCTTACAGCAGACACCACCCAGCCCAGCTTACAGCAGACACCACCCAGCCCAGCTTACAGCAGACACCACCCAGCCCCGCTTACAGCAGACACCCCCCAGCTTACAGCAGACACCCCCCCCCCCACAGCTTACGGCAGACACCCCCCCCAGCTTACAGCAGACACCCCCCCCACAGCTTACAGCAGACACCCCCCCAGCTTACAGCAGACACCGCCCCACAGCTTACAGCAGACACCCCCCAGCTTACAGCAGACACCACCCAGCCCAGCTTACAGCAGACACCCCCCAGCTTACAGCAGACACCCCCCAGCTTACAGCAGACACCACAGCTTACAGCAGACACCGCCCCACAGCTTACAGCAGACACCCCCCCCAGATTACAGCAGACACCCCAGCTTACAGCAGACAACCCCCCCCTTAGCTTACAGCAGACACCCCCCCCCCCCAGCTTACAGCAGACACCCCCCACCAGCTTACAGCAGACACCCCCCCAGCTTACAGCAGACACCCCCCAGCTTACAGCAGACACCCCCCCCAGCTTACAGCAGACACCCCCTCCAGCTTACAGCAGACACCCCCCCCAGCTTACAGCAGACACCCCAGCTTACAGCAGACACCCCCCTGCTTACAGCAGACACCCCCCAGCTTACAGGAGACACCCCCCAGCTTAGACACCCCCAGCTTACAGCAGACACCCCAGCTTACAGCAGACACCTCAGCTTACAGCAGACACCCCCCAGCTTACAGCAGACACCCCCCCAGCTTACAGCAGACACCCCCCAGCTTACAGGAGACACCCCCAGCTTACAGCAGACACCCCCCAGCTTACAGGAGACACCCCCCCCAGCTTACAGCAGACACCCCCCCCCCCCAGCTTACAGCAGACACCCCCCAGCTTACAGGAGACACCCCCCAGCTTACAGCAGACACCCCCCAGCTTACAGGAGACACCCCCCCAGCTTACAGCAGACACACCCCAGCTTACAGCAGACACCCAGCCCAGCTTACAGCAGACACCCCCCCCAGCTTACAGCAGACACCCCCCAGCTTACAGCAGACACCCCCCCACAGCTTACGGCAGACACCCCCCCAGCTTACAGCAGACACCCCCCCCAGCTTAAAGCAGACACCCCCCCAGCTTACAGCAGACACCCCCCAGCTTACAGCAGACACCCCCCCAGCTTACAGCAGACACCCCAGCTTACAGCAGACACCCCAGCTTACAGCAGACACCCCCCCAGCTTACAGCAGACACCCCCCCAGCTTACAGCAGACACCCCCCAACTTACAGCAGACACCCCCCCCCCAGCTTACAGCAGACACCCCAGCTTACAGCAGACACCTCCCAACTTACAGCAGACACCACCCCCAGCTTACAGCAGACACCCCAGCTTACAGCAGACACCCCCCAGCTTACAGCAGACACCCCAGCTTACAGCAGACACACCCCCCACAGCTTACAGCAGGCACCCCAGCTTACAGCAGACACCCCCCCAGCTTACAGCAGACACCCCAGCTTACAGCAGACACCCCCCAGCTTACAGCAGACACCCCCTCAGCTTACGGCAGACACCCCCCCCCAGCTTACAGCAGACACCCCAGCTTACAGCAGACACCCCCCAGCTTACAGCAGACACCCCCCCCAGCTTACAGCAGACACCGTAGCTTACAGCAGACACCCCCAGCTTACAGCAGACACCCACCCAGCTTACGGCAGACACCCCCCCCAGCTTACAGCAGACACCGTAGCTTACAGCAGATACCCCCCCAGCTTACAGCAGACACCCCCCAGCTTACAGCAGACACCACAGCTTACAGCAGACACCCCCCAGCTTACAGCAGACACCCCAGCTTACAGCAGACACACCCCCCCAGCTTACAGCAGACACCGCCCCACAGCTTACAGCAGACACCGCCCCACAGCTTACAGCAGACACCCCAGCTTACAGCAGACACACCCCCCCAGCTTACAGCAGACACCGCCCCACAGCTTACAGCAGACACCCCCCAGCTTACAGCAGACACCACCCAGCCCAGCTTACAGCAGACACCCCCCAGCTTACAGGAGACACCCCCCAGTTTACAGCAGACACCACAGCTTACAGCAGACACCGCCCCACAGCTTACAGCAGACACCCGCCCCAGCTTACAGCAGACACCCCAGCTTACAGCAGACACCCCAGCTTACAGCAGACAACCCCCCCCCCCAGCTTACAGCAGACACCCCCCCCCCCAGCTTACAGCAGACACCCCCCCCCCAGCTTACAGCAGACACCCCCCCCCCCCAGCTTTCAGCAGACACCCCCCAGCTTACAGCAGACACCCCCCCCAGCTTACAGCAGACACCCCCTCCAGCTTACAGCAGACACCCCCCCAGCTTACAGCAGACACCCCCCAGCTTACAGGAGACACCCCCCAGCTTACAGCAGACACCCCCCAGCTTACAGCAGACACCCCAGCTTACAGCAGACACCCCAGCTTACAGCAGACACCCCCCAGCTTACAGCAGACACCCCCCAGCTTACAGCAGACACCCCCCAGCTTACAGGAGACACCCCCCAGCTTACAGCAGACACCCCCCAGCTTACAGGAGACACCCCCCCCAGCTTACAGCAGACACACCCCCCAGCTTACAGGAGAGACCCCCCAGCTTACAGCAGACACCCCTAAGCTTACAGCAGACACCCCCCAGCTTACAGCAGACACCCCCCAGCTTACAGCAGACACCCCCCCAGCTTACAGCAGACACCCCCCAGCTTACAGCAGACACCCCCCAGCTTACAGGAGACACCCCCCCAGCTTACAGCAGACACACCCCCCCCCCCAGCTTACTGGAGACACCCCCCTCAGCTTACAGCAGACACCCCCCAGCTTACAGCAGACACCACCCAGCTTACAGGAGACACCCCCCAGCTTACAGCAGACACCGCCCCACAGCTTACAGCAGACACCCGCCCCAGCTTACAGCAGACACCCCAGCTTACAGCAGACACCCCAGCTTACAGCAGACACCCCCCCAGCTTACAGCAGACACCCCCCCCAGCTTACAGCAGACACCCCCCCCCCAGCTTTCAGGAGACACCCCCCAGCTTACAGCAGACACCCCCCAGCTTACAGGAGACACCCCCCCCCCAGCTTACAGCAGACACACCCCCCAGCTTACAGGAGACACCCCCCAGCTTACAGCAGACACCCCCAGCTTACAGCAGACACCCCCCCAGCTTACAGCAGACACCCCCCCCAGCTTACAGCAGACACCCCCCCAGCTTACAGCAGACACCCCCCAGCTTAAAGCAGACACCCCCCCCCAGCTTACAGCAGACACCCCAGCTTACAGCAGACACCCCAGCTTACAGCAGACACCCCCCCAGCTTACAGCAGACACCCCCCCAGCTTACAGCAGACACCCCCCAACTTACAGCAGACACCCCCCCCAGCTTACAGCAGACACCCCAGCTTACAGCAGACACCTCCCAACTTACAGCAGACACCCCCCCCAGCTTACAGCAGACACCCCAGCTTACAGCAGACACCCCCCAGCTTACAGCAGACACCCCAGCTTACAGCAGACACACCCCCCACAGCTTACAGCAGGCACCCCAGCTTACAGCAGACACCCCCCCAGCTTACAGCAGACACCCCAGCTTACAGCAGACACCCCCCAGCTTACAGCAGACACCCCCTCAGCTTACGGCAGACACCCCCCCCAGCTTACAGCAGACACCCCAGCTTACAGCAGACACCCCCCAGCTTACAGCAGACACCCCCCCCAGCTTACGGCAGACACCCCCCAGCTTACAGCAGACACCGTAGCTTACAGCAGACACCCCCAGCTTACAGCAGACACCCCCCCAGCTTACGGCAGACACCCCCCCCCCCCCCAGCTTACAGCAGACACCGTAGCTTACAGCAGATACCCCCCAGCTTACAGCAGACACCCCCCAGCTTACAGCAGACACCACAGCTTACAGCAGACACCCCCCAGCTTACAGCAGACACCCCAGCTTACAGCAGACACACCCCCCAGCTTACAGCAGACACCGCCCCACAGCTTACAGCAGACACCGCCCCACAGCTTACAGCAGACACCCCAGCTTACAGCAGACACACCCCCCCAGCTTACAGCAGACACCGCCCCACAGCTTACAGCAGACACCCCCCAGCTTACAGCAGACACCACCCAGCCCAGCTTACAGCAGACACCCCCCAGCTTACAGGAGACACCACAGCTTACAGCAGACACCCCCCAGCTTACAGCAGACACCCCAGCTTACAGCAGACACACCCCCCCAGCTTACAGCAGACACCGCCCCACAGCTTACAGCAGACACCGCCCCACAGCTTACAGCAGACACCCCAGCTTACAGCAGACACACCCCCCCAGCTTACAGCAGACACCGCCCCACAGCTTACAGCAGACACCCCCCAGCTTACAGCAGACACCACCCAGCCCAGCTTACAGCAGACACCCCCCAGTTTACAGCAGACACCACAGCTTACAGCAGACACCGCCCCACAGCTTACAGCAGACACCCGCCCCAGCTTACAGCAGACACCCCAGCTTACAGCAGACACCCCAGCTTACAGCAGACAACCCCCCCCCCAGCTTACAGCAGACACCCCCCCCCAGCTTACAGCAGACACCCCCCCAGCTTACAGCAGACACCCCCCCCCAGCTTTCAGCAGACACCCCCCAGCTTACAGCAGACACCCCCCCAGCTTACAGCAGACACCCCCTCCAGCTTACAGCAGACACCCCCCCAGCTTACAGCAGACACCCCCCAGCTTACAGGAGACACCCCCCAGCTTACAGCAGACACCCCCCAGCTTACAGCAGACACCCCAGCTTACAGCAGACACCCCAGCTTACAGCAGACACCCCCCAGCTTACAGCAGACACCCCCCAGCTTACAGCAGACACCCCCCAGCTTACAGGAGACACCCCCCAGCTTACAGCAGACACCCCCCAGCTTACAGCAGACACCCCCCCCCCAGCTTACAGCAGACACACCCCCCAGCTTACAGGAGACACCCCCCAGCTTACAGCAGACACCCCCCAGCTTACAGCAGACACCCCCCAGCTTACAGCAGACACCCCCCAGCTTACAGCAGACACCCCCCCCAGCTTACAGCAGACACCCCCCAGCTTACAGCAGACACCCCCCAGCTTACAGGAGACACCCCCCCAGCTTACAGCAGACACACCCCCCCCCCCAGCTTACAGGAGACACCCCCCTCAGCTTACAGCAGACACCCCCCAGCTTACAGCAGACACCCCCAGCTTACAGGAGACACCCCCCAGCTTACAGCAGACACCGCCCCACAGCTTACAGCAGACACCCGCCCCAGCTTACAGCAGACACCCCAGCTTACAGCAGACACCCCAGCTTACAGCAGACACCCCCACCAGCTTACAGCAGACACCCCCCCCCCCAGCTTACAGCAGACACCCCCCCAGCTTTCAGCAGACACCCCCCAGCTTACAGCAGACACCCCAGCTTACAGCAGACACCCCCTCCAGCTTACAGCAGACACCCCCCCAGCTTACAGCAGACACCCCCCAGCTTACAGGAGACACCCCCCAGCTTACAGCAGACACCCCCCAGCTTACAGCAGACACCCCAGCTTACAGCAGACACCCCAGCTTACAGCAGACACCCCCCAGCTTACAGCAGACACCCCCCAGCTTACAGGAGACACCCCCCAGCTTACAGCAGACACCCCCCAGCTTACAGGAGACACCCCCCCCCAGCTTACAGCAGACACACCCCCCAGCTTACAGGAGACACCCCCCCAGCTTACAGCAGACACCCCCCAGCTTACAGCAGACACCCCCCAGCTTACAGCAGACACCCCCCAGCTTACAGCAGACACCCCCCCAGCTTACAGCAGACACCCCCCAGCTTACAGCAGACACCCCCCAGCTTACAGGAGACACCCCCCCCCCAGCTTACAGCAGACACACCCCCCCCAGCTTACAGGAGACACCCCCCTCAGCTTACAGCAGACACCCCCCAGCTTACAGCAGACACCCCCCAGCTTACAGGAGACACCCCCCCAGCTTACAGCAGACACCCCCCCAGCTTACAGCAGACACCCCCCAGCTTACAGGAGACACCCCCCCAGCTTACAGCAGACACACCCCAGCTTACAGCAGACACCCCCCAGCTTACAGGAGACACCCCCCCAGCTTACAGCAGACACCCCCCAGCTTACAGCAGACACCCCCCAGCTTACAGCAGACACCCCCCCCCCAGCTTACAGCAGACACCCCCCCCCAGCTTACAGCAGACACCCCCCAGCTTACAGCAGACACCCCCCCCCCCAGCTTACAGCAGACACCCCCCCCCAGCTTACAGCAGACACCCCCCCCCAGCTTACAGCAGACACCCCCCAGCTTACAGGAGACACCCCCCCAGCTTACAGCAGACACCCCCCAGCTTACAGCAGACACCCCCCAGCTTACAGCAGACACCCCCCCCCCCCAGCTTACAGCAGACACCCCCCCCCAGCTTACAGCAGACACCCCCCAGCTTACAGGAGACACCCCCCAGCTTACAGCAGACACCCCCCAGCTTACAGCAGACACCCCCCAGCTTACAGCAGACACCCCCCCCCCCAGCTTACAGCAGACACCCCCCAGCTTACAGCAGACACCCCAGCTTACAGGAGACATCCGTACGATCCAGTTTGCCACTGTGAAAAATGACCAGTTTTGCCAAGTAAATGACCAGTTTTGTCAAGTAAATGACCAGCTTTGGCCAAGTAAATGACCAACCTAGCAAGACAATTGACCTACCTGACAAAGAAAAGGACCAGGCGAACCAAGACAACTGACCGAATGCAGCAAATGTAGATTGAGCTAAGAATGTTGTACACAAATGTTTACATGAGAAGTGGGAATTCCCGTGCTCACATATTGAACACGGAATGCGCTGTGGGTGGAGTTACTTCCATTGTTTCAGCTGACGATCCTAGCTTGTGATTGTCACGTCAAGACAAACTAGACTAGTGCCAGCAGTTCAAGACAAACTAGACTAGTGCAAGCACGTCAAGACAAACTAGACCAGCACGTCAAGACAAACTAGACTAGTGCCAGCAGTTCAAGACAAACTAGACTAGTGCAAGCACGTCAAGACAAACTAGACCAGCACGTCAAGACAAACTAGACTAGTGCAAGCACGTCAAGACAAACTAGACCAGCACCAGCAGGTCAAGACAAACTAGACTAGTGCAAGCAGGTCAAGACAAACTAGACTAGTGCCAGCAGTTCAAGACAAACTAGACTAGTGCAAGCACGTCAAGACAAACTAGACTAGTGCAAGCACGTCAAGACAAACTAGACTAGTGCAAGCACGTCAAGACAAACTAGACCAGCACGTCAAGACAAACTAGACTAGTGCAAGCACGTCAAGACAAACTAGACTAGTGCAAGCACGTCAAGACAAACTAGACTAGTGCAAGCAGGTCAAGACAAACTAGACTAGTGCCAGCACGTCAAGACAAACTAGACTAACACGATTCGAACTTGGTGAGTTTTTTTTTCTAAACGCACAATTTGGGAATTCTTTTATTTTGTCCCCGAGTAAAGTAACACTAGCAAATAACTGGCTAGATTCAAGTGACCCTGCCGCTTCGCTACAGCCAATGGTACATCGAGCGAGAATAGTCACTAAGTCGTGAGGCCCATTAAATATTTTTTTTAAAATCATGCACGGTGTAATTAAAACTAATACAGGCATAAAATCCTGACTGTTTGGTTTTTCGGACTTTTCAACGTTTTTTGTTTCCGGTAATTAGATCTAAACACAATTTTTAAAAATGGCAAAAGCAATTTGGTTTTTACATGGTAATGGCGACATAAAACAATGACACCCTGTTATTGGATAGGCTAGCATAAATTGTATTATACCAAATGTAAACAAAATGGCGGAACTAGGTCATGTGGTTTAAAATAGCATTGTGTTACTTAAAAACTTTATCCTCAAAATTTTGTAAACAAATAACAAGGAGTTCCTGTACAGCCAATCAATATATTTTGTCTTACAAAAGTGAAACATCCGGTTATAACTTAGGCTTGGTGAAAATAAATAGAAATGTAGCCTTAATATCAACACATTTTTTTCTCAAGTTATCTGGATTTGCAACTTGAATAACAAAGACAATAGATTCTAAAAATATTAAATTTCTGACTTATTTTTAGGCTTAAGTTTTTTTGTTGTTGTTTTAACGCCTTCCTTGATTGCAAAATCTAAAAAAAAAAAAAAAAAAAAAAAAAAAAAAAAAAAAAAAAAAAGATTTTTATCCATGTCAACAATAAGAATTCTCGTCACATGGGTCATGTCCACATGGGTCATGTCCACATGGGTCATGTCCAATGACCCCATAGGCCGTGGTTGGTTCTTGCAGCCTTGACCAACTGTTAGGGCTGGTAGGGCTGGTTTTAGAACGAGAACGTACTTGGCGTGTTGATTACGTCACCTAACACCAACTTACTTTTGATGTAGGTCATCTAACACCAACTTACTGTTGTTGATTACGTCACCTAACACCAACTTACTGTTGTTGAAGTAGGTCATCTAATACCAACTTACTGTTGTTGATGTAGGTCATCTAACACCAACTTACTGTTGTTGATGTAGGTCCCAGGACGCCATGTTTAAATCAACGTTTGACAGTTGGCGGCGGCCACTTCCGGTGTACGACCACAAGCAGCAGATGAGGACCCGCGCGAGGGAGGAGAGGAGGAAGAGGGAGGGAGACGCCATCTTGACAGAAAACTGCAGGAACACAATCCAAATAAACAAAAGAGTGGTAGGTCATTCTCAGGTCTTAAGGTCTTTCTTTTTTCTTTCAACAGGTCACTAGGTCTTACACTTTTTACTTTCTCCGATATAGAGATGAAGTATTGTGATCGAGATGAATCATTTTCTTTTGTTCATTTATTTTTTTTTTTTTACATTTTTACCCTTGTATCACCTCCTATATTTTTCGTGTACGGAATATAAAGGATGCGAAAACTCGAGATTTGGACACATTTGGACACATTTGGACACATTTGGACACATGTCGACACATTTGGACACATGTGGACACATTTTGACCAATTACAACCTTCCGAAGCCATAGAAATATGAAATTTCAACCCTGTCCGTCTGTCTGTCTTTGTGTGTGTAAACGTGATCACTTTAGTGCATATTCAGTATTTCGTCAAATGTGTAGTTTTCTATCATATTTTGGACAATTTTCGATAACCGGAAGTGGTACTTTATTTTGTTTACGTGGGAACGATATACAATAAGTATAAGATCTTATACTTAGATTATTTTCAAAAGTACCGTTTAAGTTTGGTGAACAAAATTTATACTTAGGTATAAAATTTAATCCATTTTATACTTTAAACGAGAAAAATGGCCCGTTGAGGAAGGATACACCGGGCGCTAGGTTGATAGTGCTGTCTCTTTTCTCTAAACAAAAACCACCCCCCCCCCACACACACCACCCCCACCCCCACCCACACCCCCACCCACACCACCCCAACCCCCCACCCCCCCCACACACCACCCCCCCACACACCACCCCCCCCCCACCCCCACCCCTACACACACCACCCCACACACACACCACCCCCCACCCCCACCCCCCACCCCCCCCCCCCCCCCCAAAAAAAAACATGTCTACCGTCCCATTCAACGAAATATAATTATATACTTTTTCCAGTGTCCGCCCCCTCCCCGAAAATTCTACACCCGCCCCCGAAATTTTCAAGTACCCTCACCCCTCTCCGGGGAGGAAAAAGTCTAAATTAAAACCACCCCCCCACTCACCCCCACCCCCCCCCCACACACACACCACCACCCCCCCCACCCCCCACCCACCCCCCCCCCCCAAAAAAAAAGCATGTCTACCGTCCCATTCAACAAAATATAATTATATACTTTTTCCAGTGTCCGCCCCCTCCCCGAAAATTCTACCCCCGCCCCCGAAAATTTCAAGTACCCCCACCCCTCTCCGGGGAGGAAAAAGTCTAAATTAAAACCACCCCCCCCCCACTCACCCCCCACCCCCCCCCCCACTCACCCCCCATCCCCCCCCCCCCACACACCCCCCCTCCCCCCACCCCCCACCCACAACCCCCCCCCCCCCCCCTAAAAAAAACATGTCTACCGTCCCATTCAACGAAATATAATTATATACTTTTTCCAGTGTCCGCCCCTCCCCGAAAATTCTACCCCCGCCCCCGAAAATTTCAAGTACCCCCCACCCCTCTCCGGGGAGGAAAAAGTCTAAATTAAAACCACCACCCCACTCAACCCCCCCACCCCACCCCCACCCCCCTCAGACGTTCTTACGCGGGGGTGGGGCTTCGCCCCTACCCGAAGAATTGTATGCAAGAAACTCTTCACGCAAACCATTTAGATTAGACAACATTTCCTTTTTTTCAATGTTTCAATGACGTCATTACATTACTGTGTGCACTCTCTGGTTTGAGATTATGTTCTACTCTACGCTAAATGTGTCGACGTCATATTTCGTTTTTCGAATTACTGTGCAGGTTTTTAAATTCCTTGTGTTTTCTCTAGAGCGTTCTTGTCAGACAGATAGATAGATAGAGAGACAGCGAAACTATTATTATAGATTTTGAGAAATTTGCGGTCACCGTAAGTAGTACTTTTACGGTATATCTTATTTCTCAAAAATGTCACTTCTAAAGGACCGATACGTTTCACGTAGGTATAGACTCGATGACAATGCACTGTGACATAAAATGCGATGTTTGTTTATCGATTTAATCAACGTCTTTTTTTTATAAAGTACTAATATTTTACGAGCTTCTATACGTATATTGTTTTCGTTCAATAGGTGCGCGATTTTTTTAATACCCTGATTTAACCTTAAAGTGACATTTTCCTTTAAGTATAAAAATACTCAAGAAAATTGAAATGGAAAAAAATTATGTAATTTTGCCTGTTTTATCTAGTAATGTATGTAAAGAAGGGTATAAATAGTGAATTTTGCCTGTATAGATGATGAATTTCGCCTGTATAAATGCTGAATTTTGTATGTTTTATCTAGTAATATCTCTAAAAAAAGGTATTAATGATGACTTTTGCCTGTATAAATGATGACTTTTGCCTGTATAAATGATGACTTTTGCCTGTATAAATGATGACTTTTGCCTGTATAAATGATGACTTTTGCCAGTATAAATGATGACTTTTGCCTGTATAAATGATGACTTTTGCCTGTATAAATGATGACTTTTGCCTATATAAATGATGACTTTTGCCTGTATAAATGATGACTTTTGCCTGTATAAATGATGACTTTTGCCTGTATAAATGATGACTTTTGCCTGTATAAATGATGAGTTTTGCCTGCAGATTGGCGTCTTCCGTCCGACAGACAACCTGCCCAGCTACCAGGTCAAACTTAGACACCATCAGCCATACAGGTCTAAGGGAGGCAAGTGCTAGACTGTATCGTTAGGTTGGGTTACTGCCCTTGTTTGTATCGTAGGACAAGCTGGGTTACTGTCCTTGTTTGATTGTATCGTAAGACAGTTTGGG
The DNA here is from genome assembly GCF_028476545.2 of Physella acuta. NCBI lineage: Eukaryota > Metazoa > Mollusca > Gastropoda > Physidae > Physella > Physella acuta. The sequence continues at coordinate 247,985 of NW_026732841.1, forward strand.
TTACTGTCCTTGATTGATTGTATTTGTTAAAGCGCGAGTCTAACAAAATGGGAACACTGAGCAGTAAAATCTGACCAAACCTCCCCTCCTCCCTTAACCTCCCCTCCTCCCTACAACCCCCCCCCCCTCCTGCCAAACGTATAATTGAAATCTACCTCACCTTTTCAATATCTGGCTACATCCCCCTACCCACAAAGTTGTGATCCAGCTATATCCCCCCCTCCCCCCCCCCACCCACCAGAGCTGTGACCCATGTTCTTGTTGCAGCTATACGTACATCATTCCCGCCATTTTCTGAAGAATGCATCAAAAGTCGACCGGAATATTTCACAGAGGAGTGGATGGATACAGATCAGGTCGTTCATAAACATGACGTCATCGGATATGCCAGCTTGATTGCTAATTTAGACAAGTAGGTCCCTGAAAGCAGGCATTTAGACAAGTAGGTCCCTGAAAGCAGGCATTTAGACAAGTAGGTCCTTTGCAAGTAGGTGTCCGGTCAAAAACCCCCTGGACATAAACCCCCCGACATAAACCCCCTGGACAAAAACCCCCCGCGACATAAACCCCCTGGACACCCCCCCCCCCCGCGATATAAACCCCCCGGATAATAACCCCCGGACTGAGGTTTATATAAGGAAAAAATAACGATGATGTGAACCACGAAATTAAAAAAAATTACATTAAATTAATTTTTTACGACTAAGAAAATAGTTTCTACCTAAAAAAAATGCTTTTCGAAATCAAGGAGTGACCTTAGTTGTATTTGATCAAAGATCGGGCACCGACAACACCTTAGATATAAGTCATCCACACAGAGGCGTAGCGACCCTTCCCGGCGCCCGGGGACATACTTTCAATTTGGTGCCCCCTCGGGAGCAAATTTTCGATTTGCACCCCCCCCCCCTCGAACTTTTCATTTGCACCCCCCCCTCAAACTTTCAATTTGGCGCCCCCCCCCCTAAGGTCGGCGCCCGGGGACATATGTCCCCCCCCCGCCCCCCCCCCCCCCTCGCTACGCCTCTGCATCCACATGTGGGAGCCGTGTGGATCAAAGCAACACATTCTAAACAATTCAAAAGATGTGAGGGATTCACCGGCGGAAGCTTGGTTCATATCCACCTTGGCATACAAAAGCATGGTATAAATATAAAATCAAATTTGTTTCTCGACAAATCGTATATTTTCTGGAATGGAGTTCGTTCAATCCAATAAAGGAAATTTAAAGGTGATTTTTGAAGGCTAGGTTTATGTCAAGCAAAAAGATCTGGCGAACGGCGTTGTGTCATTTGAGTGTTCCAAAAGACGCAACAAGGCAGAATGCAAAGCAAAAATAAAGATTTATGGTGAACAGCTTGTTGGACGATGTAATGAACATTCGCATGGACCAGATCCATCTCAACTGGAAGTGTGTAAAGTAGTGCAGCAGATGAAACAACTGGCAGAAGAAACGGAAGCAACACCCCAGCAGATCATCACTCAGTCCATTACTACGATTACGGAAGATGCTAAGGCCAAGCTGCCCTCGATTCCACACATACGGCGTAACATCAGGCGTCAACGTCAAACGCTAAAACACCCACTGTCTGATCCAAGGAATGTTGATGATATAATCATTCCTGAATAAAATACAATGACACAAGATGGACAACAATTTCTTCTGTTCGATTCCGGTGCCAAATCAAAAGGTAGGATGTTTTTGTTTGGAACCAAGGACAACCTTAGGTTATTGGAGGTTAATCAGCTCTGGTTTATGGATGGTACATTCAAAACAGCTCCTGCACTGTTTTCACAACTGTACAGAGTCCATGCATTGATCAATTGACGGACTGTTCCATGTGTTTATGCCTTACTTCAAAACAAAACACAGGAAATATACACAGCACTCTTACAGCAGCTAACGGTCTTAAACACAAACCTGCAACCAATTTCTATTATGATTGACTTTGAAATGGCTGTGATAAAAAGTGTTGAAAGGGTATTTCCAGAGTGTGAGGTAAAAGGATGTTTCTTCCATCTTAGCCAAAATATATACAGAAAAATTCAGGACTCTGGCCTTCAACAACTCTACCAAGTTGATAGTGAATTTGCTCTCAAGCTCAGAATGCTAACTGCGTTGGCCTTTGTTTCCATCGAACACATGTGTTATGCCTTTGAAAAATTATTGGAAATTTTCCCCCAAGAAGCAATGCCGATTGCAGACTACTTTGAGGACTACTATATTGGCAGACCACAACGTCGAGGTCGGAGACAGCCATTGTTTCCACTTGACATGTGGAACATGCACACACGTGCTGAAGACCATATGCCAAAAACAAACAGCTCAGTTGAAGGCTGGCACAGAAGTTTTCAGTCGCATATGGGATGTTGCCACCCAAATATTTGGAAATTTATTGACTTTATTAAAAAGGAACAATCTCTCCAAGAGGTTTATTGTACACAGATTAATTCAGGTCACTGTTTACCAAAACAAAACAAAAAATATATTGATAGCAGCTCTCGAATTTTAACTGTTGTTAAAAATTTTAATGAGTCCACCATTATTGAGTATTTGCGAGGCATCGCTCACAATCTGTCTTTTTAAAGTTATAATAAAAATAAAAGTTTTTTCCTCATGTTTGTTTTGTATTTTTATATTAATTTTGTTTCTCGTCATCTTAAGTTTTTCCTTACATAAACCTCAATTGGGGGGTTTTTGTCCAGGGGGTTTATATCGCGGGGGGGGTTTTGTCCAGGGGGTTTATATCGCGGGTTTTTTTTTTCCAGGGGGTTTATGTCGCAGGGGTTTTTTGTCCAGGGGGTTTATGTCGGGGGGTTTATGTCCAGGGGGTTTTTGACCGGGAGCCCTGCAAGTATGGGTGTGTGTGTGTGTGTGTGGTGGAGGAGGGGGGGGGGGTAATATGCATTTAGACATTTAGGTCAATTTTATTTTTTTTTTAAATTCATGTTCACCTTCAGTTCAGATATTCTAAAAATAGATGTTTTTGTAAAATAAAAGCGTCATAGAAAAAAAATATTTTTTTTAGGCTTTTTCATAAATAAATCGATTTTTCTGATTGTATGCGTCATTTTCACATCCTGCCCCCCCCCTCAAATCCCCCCCTCCCCCCGTACGTTTTCCTCTTGTTTCCCAGCAAACTGACTGAGGGTAACCTCCCCCCCCCCGTATGTTTTCCTCTTGTTTCCCAGCAAACTGACTGAGGGTAAAATATCCACCATTGTGAGGTACAAAGATAAAATCATCGCCATGAAAAAGGCCTTGAACCGTGCCCAAATACCGGCATCAGGGGTCAAAGTTCAATGGAGACTTGCATCAAAACAGAAAAGTCCAACCTTGTGTTTAGCCTATGTCATGCTCAACAGGTCAGTGGGTCAGTGGGTCAAGTATGACATGTCAATGTCTAGATGGGACGTGTCAATGTCTAAATGGGACGTGTCAATGTCTAACTGGGACGTGTCAATGTCTAAATGGGAAGTGTCAATGTCTAAATGGGACGTGTCAATGTCTAATGTGTCAATGTCTAAATGGGACGTGTCAATGTCTAAATTGGACGTGTCAATGTCTTACTGGGACGTGTCAATGTCTAAATGGAAAGTGTCAATGTCTAAATGGGACGTGTCAATGTCTAAAATGGACGTGTCAATGTCTAAATGGGAAGTGTCAATGTCTAAATGGGACGTGTCAATGTCTAAATGGGACATGTCAATATCTAGACGAGATGTGTCAATTTCTAATGTGTCAATGTCTAAATGGGACGTGTCAATGTCTAGATATAATGTGCCAATGTGAGTCACCTGCTAATCCCCCCCCCCCCGCCCCTCCCCTACAGATATGCCACTGTTGTAGCTTTGATCCAGCTCAGTGCCAACTCAGCAATTTGTGTCTTTGAGAGCATTGCAGGTGCTTTGAGGGCAGTCAATAACTCTGGCAGTAGACAGGCTTCACTCATTCTCATCGTGTCTTGGTGGCATTCACAGATGGCGAGGTGGGTTTTATCTGACATTCACAGATGGCGAGGTGGGTTTTATGTGCCATTCACAGATGGCGAGGTGGGTTTTATGTGCCATTCACAGATGGCGAGGTGGGTTTTATGTGCCATTCACAGATGGCGAGGTGGGTTTTATGTGCCATTCACAGATGGCGAGGTGGGTTTTATGTGACATTCACAGATAGCGAGGTGGGTTTTATGTGACATGTGACACTTAGATAAGGCTAGGTGGCTAACATAGGGTTACATTTAGTTTTATTGTGATGTTACCCACAACCATTTGATGTGGTTTTATTGTGTTGTTGCCCACAACCATTTGATGTGGTTTTATTGTGGTGTTTCCCACAACCATTTGATGTGGTTTTATTGTGGTATTGCCCACAACCATTTGATGTGGTTTTATTGTGGTATTGCCCACAACCATTTGATGTGGTTTTATTGTGGTGTTTCCCACAACCATTTGATGTGGTTTTATTGTGGTGTTTCCCACAACCATTTGATGTGGTTTTATTGTGGTATTGCCCACAACCATTTGATGTGGTTTTATTGTGGTATTGCCCACAACCATTTGATGTGGTTTTATTATGGTATTGCCCACAACCATTTGATGTGGTTTTATTGTGGTATTGCCCACAACCATTTGATGTGGTTTTATTGTGGTATTGCCCACAACCATTTGATGTGGTTTTATTGTGATGTTGCCCACAACCATTTGATGTGGTTTTATTGTGGTATTGCCCACAACCATTTGATGTGGTTTTATTGTGGTATTGCCCACAACCATTTGATGTGGTTTTATTGTGGTGTTGCCCACAACCATTTGATGTGGTTTTATTGTGGTGTTTCCCACAACCATTTGATGTGGTTTTATTGTGGTATTGCCCACAACCATTTGATGTGGTTTTATTGTGGTATTGCCCACAACCATTTGATGTGGTTTTATTATGGTATTGCCCACAACCATTTGATGTGGTTTTATTGTGGTATTGCCCACAACCATTTGATGTGGTTTTATTGTGGTATTGCCCACAACCATTTGATGTGGTTTTATTGTGATGTTGCCCACAACCATTTGATGTGGTTTTATTGTGGTATTGCCCACAACCATTTGATGTGGTTTTATTGTGGTATTGCCCACAACCATTTGATGTGGTTTTATTGTGATGTTGCCCACAACGATTTAATGTGGTTTTATTGTGATTTTGCCCACAACCATTTGATGTGATTTTATTGTGATGTTTCCCACAACCATTTGATGTGGTTTTATTGTGATGTTTCCCACAACCATTTGATGTGGTTTTATTGTGGTGTTGCCCACAACCATTTGATGTGGTTTTATTGTGGTATTTCCCACAACCATTTGGTGTGGTTTTATTGTGATATTTCCCACAACCATTTGATGTGATTTTATTGTGGTGTTGCCCACAACCATTTGATGTGGTTTTATTGTGATGTTGCCCACAACCATTTGATGTGGTTTTATTGTGGTATTGCCCACAACCATTTGATGTGGTTTTATTGTGGTATTGCCCACAACCATTTGATGTGGTTTTATTGTGGTATTGCCCACAACCATTTGATGTGGTTTTATTGTGGTATTGCCCACAACCATTTGATGTGGTTTTATTGTGATGTTGCCCACAACCATTTGATGTGGTTTTATTGTGGTATTGCCCACAACCATTTGATGTGGTTTTATTGTGGTATTGCCCACAACCATTTGATGTGGTTTTATTATGATGTTTCCCACAACCATTTGATGTGGTTTTATTGTGGTGTTGCCCACAACCATTTGATGTGGTTTTATTGTGGTATTTCCCACAACCATTTGGTGTGGTTTTATTGTGATATTTCCCACAACCATTTGATGTGATTTTATTGGGGTGTTGCCCACAACCATTTGATGTGGTTTTATTGTGATGTTGCCCACAACCATTTGATGTGGTTTTATTGTGGTATTGCCCACAACCATTTGATGTGGTTTTATTGTGGTATTGCCCACAACCATTTGATGTGGTTTTATTGTGGTATTGCCCACAACCATTTGATGTGGTTTTATTGTGGTATTGCCCACAACCATTTGATGTGGTTTTATTGTGATGTTGCCCACAACCATTTGATGTGGTTTTATTGTGATGTTGCCCACAACCACTTGATGTGGTTTTATTGTGATGTTTCCATCGACAGCGCGTCCGTACGAGAGCGCATCAAACAGAACAAGTCACAGACAGAAAAATGGCTGCTCAGCCAGGGGGTGGGGGCGCTTGACAACGTGTGTACGGAGAAAACCCCGACAGGTGGGTGTGGTTGATAAAATGGGAGGGGCGTGAACAGTTGACATGTGGGTGTGATTGATAAAATGCGAGGGGCGTGAACAGTTGACATGTGGGTGTGATTGATAAAATGCGAGGGGCGTGAACAGTTGACATGTGGGTGTGATTGATAAAATGGGAGGGGCGTGAACAGTTGACATGTGGGTGTGATTGATAAAATGCGAGGGGCGTGAACAGTTGACATGTGGGTGTGATTGATAAAATGGGAGGGGCGTGAACAGTTGACATGTGGGTGTGATTGATAAAATGGGAGGGGCGTGAACAGTTGATATGTGGTCAGCCTAACACGCGGGGAGGTTGTGGTTGGACAGATATGTGATATGGAGGACAGTTTACAGGCAGTGGGCGGAGCATGGGGCAATGATGTTAGCTTGAGAAACAAACAGCTGTTGAGAATAAGTGGGTGTGGCTTGTGATGGATGGTAAATATGAATGGCGTGACGAAGGGCATCTCATGTGAAGGAGGGCGTGGTATGTAATAAAGGGGGCGTGGCTTGCAACTATCTGTATCTCCGCAGATTCACAAAGCTATGTGACAGAGACTGGTAGCAAGCCTCCAGATGTTCAGGTAAAACATTGCCACCTGTAAAGGTGTCACTCTCACCATTAAAGGTGTCACTCTCAGTTTTATATGTGTCACTTTAATGAATGCAAGATTGTAACATTTGAGCATTGTATGACGTAGCTTTTGAGCAAAGTATGACGTAGCATGTGTTAGGTTGCGTGACGTGTATCCCATGTGTGACGTCAGTTGAGCTCCGTATGACGTGATCTACAGGCTGGCATGACGCTGAAGCTGACGCAGGGCAAGAAGCGGGGTGACATGACGCTGACGCCGACTGCCAGCAAACCCAGACAGCCCAGCCCGCCTCGGCACAATAAGGGCCACGACAGCCGCCGCCAGAAGCCCAACATGAGACACGACAGCCACCAACAGAAGCACAACATGAGACACGACAGCCACCAACAGAAGCACAACATGAGACACGACAGCCACCAACAGAAGCACAACATGAGCCACGACAGCAGCCACAAGAAGCACGGCTTTAAGTCCGTAGCACTGGCTGTCATGGCCGTGATCAAACATGCTGATGAATTTGCTTAACCACGCCCACAAAATTTGTTTAACCACGCCCACAAAAAGATGCTAGCCTTTATTCTGACAGATTCGTTTCCATTTTCCTGAGACCCCATAGCACTTCACCATTACGTCATATCTGAAGCACAACACCATAGCACCATAGAACCACAACACCATAACATCTCAGCACCTTAGAACAACACAACACCATAACACCATAACACCTCAGCACCATCGAACAACAGAACACCTCAGCTCCATAGAACAACACAACACCATAGCAGCACAGCAGCACATGATAGACAGCCTTTACACAAACTTGAAGCAAACGAAAAGGGAAATTCCCGAACACGACCTCTTGAACACGGAAGAGACCAAAACCTGACCCTGACCCTACCCTTGACGCGGGTCATTTCCTTTCTCACGACCCAAGTTGGCTTTACAACAATTTACATGGCTCGGCACATCTCCGTCAGGCATGTAGGTCTGACCTGGATTTGAACTCAATTTTCGGTAGGTGGTTAGGAGAAACGTCTGGATTACGATTTCAGCTAGGTAAATAAATACGATTCGGGTCAATAGAGCAAGATAACCTAAGGAGCTTGAGTACAATTTGTAAATAGTCTAATTGTCCGGTAGTCTAATTGTCCGGTAGTCTAATTGTCCGGTAGTCTAATTGTCCGGTAGTCTAATTGTCCGGTAGTCTAATTCAGTGGCGTAGCGAGGTCGGGTGTCACCCGGTGCGGCACATAATGGTGTCATCCCCAGAGGCGTAGCGACACTTCCCGGGGACAAACTTTCAAGATTTCGATTTGCGCCCCCCCCCCCTCAAACTTTCGATTTGCACCCCCCCCCCTCAAGTTTTTCTCTATATATTTTGCTATTTTTTGCCTTGGTGTCATCCCCCTAAATGGTGTCACCCGGTGCGGTCCGCACCCCCCCCCCTCGCTACGCCCCTGGTCTAATTGTCCGACAGTCAGAGTTTCTTTCGCCCCCCCCCAACCCCCGAACACAATGGAATTTATATAGAAAATATATACTTTTAAAAGTCCCCCCTCCCCCCCAGCGAAAATTTCAAGTGCCATGCCTCTCCCCCCCCCCCCCCCGGAGTGAAAAGTCTGGAAGAATCACTGCTAAATGTCTAATTGTCCGGTAGTCTAATTGTCCGGTGGTCTAATTGTCCGGTAGTCTAATTGTCCGGTGGTCTAATTGTCCGGTAGTCTAATTGTCCGGTAGTCTAATTCCGGTAGTCTAATTGTCCGGTAGTCTAATTGTACGGTAGTCTAATTCCGGTAGTCTAATTGTCCGGTAGTCTAATTGTCCGGTAGTCTAATTCCGGGAGTCTAATTGTACGGTGGTCTAATTGTCCGGTAGTCTAATTGTCCGGTAGTCTAATTCCGGTAGTCTAATTGTTCGGTAGTCTAATTGTACAGTAGTCTAGTTGTCTGGTAGTCTAATTGTCCGGTAGTCTAATTGTACGGTAGTCTAATTGTCCGGTAGTCTAATTGTACGGTAGTCTAATTGTCCGGTAGTCTAATTGTACGGTAGTCTAATTGTCCGGTAGTCTAATTGTACGGTAGTCTAATTGTCCGGTAGTCTAATTGTCCGGTAGTCTAATTGTCCGGTAGTCTAATTGTCCGGTAGTTTAATTGTACGGTAGTCTAATTGTCCGGTAGTCTAATTGTCCGGTAGTCTAATTGTCCGGTAGTGTAATTGTCCGGTAGTCTAATTGTCCGGTAGTCTAATTGTCCGGTAGTCTAGTTGTATTAGTACTTAAGTGACGAAAATGGGGTTATTACTAAGTACCTAGCTGATGTAGGTCATCTAACACCAAATTACTGTTGTTGATGTAGGTCATCTAACACCAACTTACTGTTGTTGATGTAGGTCATCTAACACCAACTTACTGTTGTTGATGTAGGTCATCTAACACCAACTTACTGTTGTTGATGTAGGTCCCAGGACGCCATGTTTAAATCAACGTTTGACAGTTGGCGGCGGCCACTTCCGGTGTACGACGACAAGCAGCAGATGAGGACCCGCGCGAGGGAGGAGAGGAGGAAGAGGAAGGAAAATGCCATCTTGACAGAAAACTGCAAGCAGACGATAATCTTGGGCAAAAGAGGGGTGGTTACATTTGTAGTTACATTTGTAGTTACATTTGAGTTACATTTCAAATGACATTTGAAGTTATATTTCAAATGACATTTGAAGTTATATTTCAAATGACATTTGAAGTTATATTTGAACCTAACAATATCCCGAGTGAAGGTTATAATAGTGCCTGCTTTTTCTAGTGTCTCTAAAGAAAAGTATAACTGATGACTTTTTCCTGTATAAATGATGACTTTTGCCTGTATAAATGATGACTTTTGCCTGTATAAATGATGACTTTTGCCTGTATAAATGATGACTTTTGCCTGTATAAATGATGACTTTTGCCTGTATAAATAATGGATTTTGCCTGTATAAATGATGACTTTTGCCAGTATAAATGATGACTTTTGCCTGTATAAATAATGGATTTTGCCTGTATAAATGATGACTTTTGCCTGTATAAATGATGACTTTTGCCAGTATAACTGATGACTTTTGCCTGTATAAATGATGACTTTTGCCAGTATAAATAATGGATTTTGCCTGTATAACTGATGACTTTTGCCTGTATAAATGATGACTTTTGCCTGTATAAATGATGACTTTTGCCAGTATAAATGATGACTTTTGCCTGTATAAATGATGACTTTTGCCAGTATAACTGATGACTTTTGCCTGTATAAATGATGACTTTTGCCAGTATAAATAATGGATTTTGCCTGTATAACTGATGACTTTTGCCTGTATAAATGATGACTTTTGCCTGTATAAATAATGGATTTTGCCTGTATAAATGATGACTTTTGCCTGTATAAATGATGACTTTTGCCTGTATAAATGATGACTTTTGCCTGTATAAATAATGGATTTTGCCTGTATAAATGATGACTTTTGCCTGTATAAATGATGACTTTTGCCTGTATAAATAATGGATTTTGCCTGTATAAATGATGACTTTTGCCTGTATAAATGATGACTTTTGCCAGTATAACTGATGACTTTTGCCTGTATAAATGATGACTTTTGCCAGTATAAATAATGGATTTTGCCTGTATAACTGATGACTTTTGCCTGTATAAATGATGACTTTTGTCTGTATAAATGATGACTTTTGCCTGTATAAATGATGACTTTTGCCTGTATAAATGATGACTTTTGCCTGTATAAATAATGGATTTTGCCTGTATAAATGATGACTTTTGCCTGTATAAATGATGACTTTTGCCTGTATAAATAATGGATTTTGCCTGTATAAATGATGACTTTTGCCTGTATAAATGATGACTTTTGCCTGTATAAATGATGACTTTTGCCTGTATAAATAATGGATTTTGCCTGTATAAATGATGACTTTTGCCTGTATAAATGATGACTTTTGCCTGTATAAATGATGACTTTTGCCTGTATAAATGATGACTTTTGCCTGTATAAATAATGGATTTTGCCTGTATAAATGATGACTTTTGCCTGTATAAATGATGACTTTTGCCAGTATAAATGATGACTTTTGCCTGTATAAATGATGACTTTTGCCTGTATAAATGATGACTTTTGCCTGTATAAATGATGAGTTTTGCCTGTATAAATGATGAGTTTTGCCAGTATAAATGATGACTTTTGCCTGCAGATTGGCGTCTTCCGTCCGACAGACAACCTGCCCAGCTACCAGGTCAAGCTTAGACACCATCAGCCATACAGGTCTAAGGGAGGCAAGTGCTAGACTGTATCATTAGGTTGGGTTACTGCCCTTGTTTGTATCGTAAGACAGGTTGGGTTACTGCCCTTGTTTGTATCGTAAGACATGTTGGGTTGCTGTCCTTGTTTGATTGTATCGTAAGACAGGCTGGGTTACTGTCCTTGTTTGTGTCGTAAGACATGTTGGGTTACTGTCCTTGATTGATTGTATTTGTTAAAGCGCGAGTCTAACAAAATGGGAACACTGAGCAGTAAAATCTGACCAAACCTCCCCTCCAACCTAAACCTCCCCTCCTCCCTACACCCCCCCCCCTCCTGCCAAACCTACAATTGAAATCTACCTCACCTTTTCAAAATCCCCCCACCCAGAAAGTTGTGATCCGGCTATATCCCCCCCCCCCCCCCCACCCACCAGAGCTGTGACCCATGTTCTTGTTGCAGCTATACGTACATCATTCCCGCCATTTTCTGAAGAATGCATCAAAAGTCGACCGGAATATTTCACAGAGGAGTGGATGGATACAGATCAGGTCGTTCATAAACATGACGTCATCGGATATGCCAGCTTGATTGCTAATTTAGACAAGTAGGTCCCTGAAAGCAGGCATTTAGACAAGTAGGTCCCTGCAAGTAAGGGTGTGTGTGGTGGTGGGGTGGGGTAACAGGCATTTAGACAAGTAGGTCCCTGCAAGTAAGGGTGTGTGTGGTTGGGGGGGGGGGGGGGTAACAGGCATTTATTACGTCCCACAAATCAGCCAGGCCAGGATGGACTGGGTCAGCCTGACCTGGAGTAGGTCAAGGGAAAGGGAAGCAAGGAGAAACTGCCCAAAACATTTGAGTGGCGTGGGGTGGCTCTAGCCCTTTGTCAAGTCACATGGGCTTCAGATGATTTAGTCAGGTCACATGGGCTTCAGATGATTTAGTCAAGTCACATGGGCTTCATGTGATTTAGTCAAGTCACATGGGCTTCAGATGATTTAGTCAAGTCACATGGGCTTCAGATGATTTAGTCAGGTCACATGGGCTTCAGATGATTTAGTCAAGTCACATGGGCTTCATGTGATTTAGTCACGTCACATGGGCTTCAGATGATTTAGTCAAGTCACAATAGCTTCAGATGATTTAGTCAAGTCACATGGGCTTCAGATGATTTAGTCAAGTCACATGGGCTTCAGATGATTTAGTCAAGTCACAGGGGCTTCCTATAAGTTGTGTGGTGTTGATATATAACATGTTATTTAATTATCTGACTGATAAAGTGAAAGACAAACATGCCAGTCTCCCCCACCCCCTCTAACCTCAAACCTCCCCCCCCCCCGTATGTTTTCCTCTTGTTCCCCAGCAAACTGACTGAGGGTAAAATATCCACCATTGTGAGGTACAAAGATAAAATCATCGCCATGAAAAAGGCCTTGAACCGTGCCCAAATACCGGCATCAGGGGTCAAAGTTCAATGGAGACTTGCATCAAAACAGAAAAGTCCCAAGTTGTGTTTAGTCTTTGTTATGCTCAACAGGTCAGTGGGTCAGTGGGTCAAAGGTCATCCAGATATGACATGTCAATGTCTAAATGGGACGTGTCAATGTCTAGATGGGACGTGTCAATGTCTAGATATAATGTGCCAATGTGAGTCACCTGCTAATCCCCCCCCCGCCCCCGCCCCTCCCCTACAGATTTGCCACTGTTGTAGCTTTGATCCAGCTCAGTGCCAACTCAGCAATTTGTGTCTTTGAGAGCATTGCAGGTGCTTTGAGGGCAGTCAATAACTCTAGCAGTAGACAGGCTTCACTCATTCTCATCGTGTCTTGGTGGCATGCACAGATGGCGAGGTGGGTTTTATCTGACATTCACAGATGGCGAGGTGGGTTTTATGTGACATTCACAGGTGGCGAGGTGGGTTTTATGTGACATTCACAGATAGCGAGGTGGGTTTTATGTGACATGTGACACTTACATAAGGCTAGGTGGCCAACATACGGTTACATTTAGTTTTATTGTGATGTTTCCCACAACCATTTGATGTGGTTTTATTGTGATGTTGCCCACAACCATTTGATGTGGTTTTATTGTGATGTTGCCCACAACCATTTGATGTGGTTTTATTGTGATGTTTCCCACAACCATTTGATGTGGTTTTATTGTGATGTTTCCCACAACCATTTGATGTGTTTTTATTGTGGTGTTGCCCACAACCATTTGATGTGGTTTTATTGTGGTATTGCCCACAACCATTTGATGTGGTTTTATTGTGATGTTTCCCACAACCATTTGATGTGATTTTATTGTGATGTTGCCCACAACCATTTGATGTGGTTTTATTGTGATGTTGCCCACAACAATTTGATGTGATTTTATTGTGATGTTACCCACAACCATTTGATGTGGTTTTATTGTGATGTTGCCCACAACCATTTGATGTGGTTTTATTGTGATGTTTCCATCGACAGCGCGTCCGTACGAGAGCGCATCAAACAGAACAAGTCACAGACAGAAAAATGGCTGCTCAGCCAGGGGGTGGGGGCGCTTGACAACGTGTGTACGGAGAAACCCCCGACAGGTGGGTGTGGTTGATAAAATGGGAGGGGCGTGAACAGTTGACATGTGGGTGTGATTGATAAATGGGAGGGGCACGACAGGTGGGTGTTGACAGTTGACAATTAGTGGGCTGGGCATGTACCAGTTGACAGTCGGTGGGCGGGGCATATGGCAGTTGACAGCTGGTGGGCGTGGCATGTAACGATGTATTTCTCCACAGATCCAAAACAAACATCAGAAGAGGACGACCAAAGACCACAGGACCACCAGGTAAAAAGTGGCAGCTGATTGTTAATTAGATTCATCATTAATTAATTAGATGTCTTGTTGATGCTGACATTAGGCTCTCTTCCAAGCCTCCGACACCTCCCCTCCCACACCTCCACTCCCTAACCTCCCCTCCGACATCTCCCCTCCGACATCTCCCCCACACCTCCCCTCCCACACCTATCACCACACCTCCCCCACACCTCCCCCACACCTCCCCTCCCACACCTCCCCCCACACCTCCCCTCCGACACCTCCCCTCCCACACCTCCCCTCCCCAGCATACACGCGTTTAACCTATATCAGGTGAACTTACAAACATGGGTCCTGGTAGGACATGGTCCTTCTGGGTCCTTCTGGGTCCTTCTGGGTCCTTGTGGTTGACAAAAAGTGGGTCATACTGTTGTATGACGTACGATTTGACCGTTGTATGACGTACGATTTGACCGTTATATGACGTACGATTTGACCGTTATATGACGTACGATTTGACCGTTATATGACGTACGATTTGACCGTTATATGACGTACGATTTGACCGTTATATGACGTACGATTTGACCGTTATATGACATACGACTTGACCGTTGTGTGACGTACTGTGACGCAAATGTTGAGCACTGTGTGACGTAAGTTGTCTTGCAGCACGGGATCACGCTGAAGTACGCTAGCCCCAAGCCCCGGGCTGACCTGTCCGCTATCTCTGAGAACTACATCCACCAGCTCAAGGCCAGCCTCTCCCGCATCAACGTCAGCAGCGAACACATCGTCAGCCGTCGGAACACGAGGGCCTACCTCAAGGGCACCATGATGGGCGTCTTAGTGACTGTCCGTGAACGTGATTGAATGGAAGACATCAGGTGACATCAGATGACATCAGATGACATCAGATGACATCAGATGACATCAAGTGACATCAGGTGACATCAGATGACATCAGACCTGAAGCTTGTCACATCCCATGGTGTAGATGAGTCCAAATGTTTACAGAGCGGCTATTGCTCTCATACATGGCGTCCATCTTGTGAGAAGACTTCAGAAGCTGTCGATTCATCTTGCCAAGTCTTTGATTAGTTAAAAAGTGTGAATGTGAACATCGAGAAATAGGAATACAATTTTTATGAGACATCATAAAATGGGTCAGCGTGACGTCATTTCTTGCTGTCAGTTGGTCTGTTTCTGTCTATATGTCTGTCTGTATGTCTGTCTCTTTGTATTGTCCACTCCGGAACGTTATTTTTTTGTAACCTACTGCATAAAATTTACCTTGACACTTCCCTTTCTATGGGTGATCTGGCTAACTTTATCGCCGTATCATTTACTTTGTTACTTCCCTTTGACCGCCGGGATCTGAAAGAACAACAATCAGACTTCTATGTTAGTGTAGGCTATTGTTTTATTTTGAGGAGAAATTATATACAAAATTATTTAACTTATTAACAAAGTTTCTTTCTTTTATAAAAGTATAGATCGCTGATGAAATCGCTGATATATTTAGCGATGGAAGCTTTTTTGAAAAAAACTTTGTTTTATTTATTCCAAAACTAAAATATCCAGTGCATTTATATATAAGCTGATGATTACAAAGGCTTTTATATTTGTTTGATCAAGTATAGCTTATATGTGTACTGGACCGCGGGGGAGGGAAAAATGTTTTAGGTTTTATCTTCCCTCAGTTGCTGCCCTTGTGTTGAGGAGAGTAGTCTTCTGTACTGGTACAGTATCTAGTGGAGTCAACTCAGCTCTAATGGGTACCTTACACGTTAGAGAAACAAGTAACCACAGGTGAACATTACTTCCCCTGCCTTATTGACCTTCAGATGCGAAAGGTCAACTTTTGAGTTGCGGCCCTTGCCCAGGTCACGTGGCTCCCGTGTACCGGAAGTTGTTGATTGGGGCCAGGATTCTGGGATTAAAAACAATAGGCTGTGACGTCACGAATCACGTCTGCGTCCAACAGTCGAGCCGGCGTAAAGGTCACTTACGTGCAGACGATATTTACATGCCCGAGATTATTTCAAACCTCCGTAAACCCCCACATCCCCCCCCCCACACCCCAACCCCCCCCCCCCCCCCCCCCCTCCCCATATCATTGTAACCCCTTTTCTTGAAGTGTATATCAAACAATTTTCAATATAAAAATGAAGGTAACTAATTAATCCCCTAAATTAAATAGTTTTTTATTTGAATTTAACACTAGTTTAATTAACTCTACACCTCCACCCCCCCACTCCCTTCTCACTATTTAAATTCAAGCGTGTAATCTACAGCCCCTTCGCGAATGACGTCACGGCTCAGTCACTATGTAAACATCCACCATCTTGGATTCTTACAACATTCAAAATGGTGATCTCCTGTGTGGAATCTTGTGGTACTCAAGGTGGACATTCTTTAAACAATAATGTTTTATTTCGACAACAAAAAATTATATTACCCCAAGGTGAAAAGGATCGATATCAGAGTATCGACGCCGTCAATTTTCGGCGAATGTGATGTGAGTAAAACAGATGCAAACAACATCAAATCTGTTCTCGACTCATAGAATACTCTAGGTCTAATTAGATTCAATTAAAAATTGTCTTTGGTGAATGAAATTGATGTTTGTTGTTAACTGGCAATATTGGTTGTCGTTGTGTAAGGAATGGTTGTCGTTGTGTAACGAGTGGTTGTCGTTGTGTAACGAGTTGTTTCGTCTTTGTCATGTAAATAAAGAACTAGTTCAAGCACATGTTAAGACACCAAGAGAAAAGGTCAGCTTGACCCAGCGTGTGCAGACGTCATCCACACCGATTCAACGGTTTTTCCTCGAGGACCAAGGCCCATAAACCGATATCTTCAGTCTCAGGTAGAGGTAGCCTCCCTTATATAGAGGGGTAGCCTACACTATATAGAGTGGTAGCCTACACTATATAGAGTGGTAGCCTACACTATATAGAGTGGTAGCCTAAACTATATAGAGTGGTAGCCTCCCTTATATAGAGTGGTAGCCTCCCTTATATAGAGTGGTAGCCTACACTATATAGAGTGGTAGCCTCCCTTATATAGAGTGGTAGCCTCCCTTATATAGAGTGGTAGCCTACACTATATAGAGTGGTAGCCTCCCTTATATAGAGTGGTAGCCTCCCTTATATAGAGTGGTAGCCTCCCTTATATAGAGTGGTAGCATACACTATATAGAGTGGTAGCCTACACTATATAGAGTGGTAGCCTACACTATATAGAGTGGTAGCCTACACTATATAGAGTGGTAGCCTACACTATATAGAGTGGTAGCCTACACTATATAGAGTGGTAGCCTAAACTATATAGAGTGGTAGCCTCCCTTATATAGAGTGGTAGCCTACACTATATAGAGTGGTAGCCTACACTATATAGTGGTAGCCTACACTATATAGAGTGGTAGCCTACACTATATAGAGTGGTAGCCTACACTATATAGAGTGGTAGCCTCCCTTATATAGAGGGGTAGCCTACACTATATAGAGTGGTAGCCTACACTATATAGAGTGGTAGCCTAAACTATATAGAGTGGTAGCCTCCCTTATATAGAGTGGTAGCCTACACTATATAGAGGGGTAGCCTTCCTTATATAGAGGGGTAGCCTACACTATATAGAGTGGTAGCCTACACTATATAGAGTGGTAGCCTCCCTTATATAGAGTGGTAGCCTACACTATATAGAGTGGTAGCCTCCCTTATATAGAGTGGTAGCCTCCCTTATATAGAGTGGTAGCCTACACTATATAGAGTGGTAGCCTCCCTTATATAGAGTGGTAGCCTCCCTTATATAGAGTGGTAGCCTCCCCTATATAGAGTGGTAGCCTCCCTTATATAGAGTGGTAGCATACACTATATAGAGTGGTAGCCTACACTATATAGAGTGGTAGCCTCCCTTATATAGAGTGGTAGCCTACACTATATAGAGTGGTAGCCTACACTATATAGAGTGGTAGCTTACACTATATAGAGTGGTAGCCTACACTATATAGAGTGGTAGCCTACACTATATAGAGTGGTAGCCTACACTATATAGAGTGGTAGCTTACACTATATGGAGTGGTAGCCTCTTGTCTGGTGTTGGGGGTCCGTCACATTTGGTGGACATCTCCTGATGTCTCTCACCGCCCCACCCCTACTCTCCTGATGTCTCTCCCAGCCCCACCCCCTACTCTCCTGATGTCTCTCCCAGCCCCACCCCCCTACTCTCCTGATGTCTCTCACCGCCCCACCCCTACTCTCCTGATGTCTCTCCCAGCCCCACCCCCTACTCTCCTGATGTCTATCCCCCCCTTACTCTCCTGATGTCTCTCCCAGCCCCACCCTCTAACTCTCCTGATGTCTCTCCCAGCCCCACCCCCCTACTCTCCTGATGTCTCTCCCAGCCCCACCCCCCTACTCTCCTGATGTCTCTCCCAGCCCCACCCCCTACTCTCCTGATGTCTCTCCCAGCCCCACCCCCCTACTCTCCTGATGTCTCTCCCAGCCCCACCCCCTACTCTCCTGATGTCTCTCCCAGCCCCACGCCCTACTCTCCTGATGTCTCTCCCAGCCCCACCCCCTTACTCTCCTGATGTCTATCCCAGCCCCACCCCCCCTACTCTCCTGATGTCTCTCCCAGCCCCACCCCCTACTCTCCTGATGTCTATCCCCCCACGCCCCCCCTACTCTCCTGATGTCTCTCCCAGCCCCACCCCCTAACTCTCCTGATGTCTCTCCCAGCCCCACCCCCATACTCTCCTGATGTCTCTCCCACCCCACCCCCCTACTCTCCTGATGTCTCTCCCAGCCCCACCCCCTACTCTCCTGATGTCTCTCCCAGCCCCACCCCCATACTCTCCTGATGTCTCTCCCACCCCACCCCCCTACTCTCCTGATGTCTCTCCCAGCCCCACCCCCTACTCTCCTGATGTCTCTCCCAGCCCCACCCCCCTACTCTCCTGATGTCTATCCCCCCACGCCCCCCCCTACTCTCCTGATGTCTATCCCAGCCCCACCCCCCTACTCTCCTGATGTCTATCCCAGCCCCACCCCCCCCTACTCTCCTGATGTCTATCCCCCCCTTACTCTCCTGATGTCTCTCCCAGCCCCACCCCCTACTCTCCTGATGTCTCTCCCAGCCCCACCCCCCTACGTGCCAGACTTGGTGCCGGACTGCTGGTCTGGAACCTACCAACAACATTCCGGCTCTTTCAGACTTTACCTTATATGGGCATAAGGGAGGTCGCGACCACGCGTAACTCGCGCGAGAAGTGATGTGGGTGGGGTGGGGCTGGCGAGGGTGGGGTGGGGTGGGTGGGGTGGGGCTGGCGAGGGTGGGGCGTGTCAGGGTCAACTCGAGATGCGCTTATAGAAAATTTAATTGAGTTCATCAGTGTTCCTTCCAGACTTTTTTCTCAGGGGGGGGGGGAGGACACTTAAAATTATATAATTTCTATATAAATTCCTTTTTGCTCAGGGGGGGGGGGGGTGGGGTTAGATCTTTTTCGGGGGGCTCCGAAGAGATACCTGGAATAAACTCTGGAGCTCATGTCCTAATTGTGTAGGGTTATTTATTTAATTTAGTTGTTGACCTAAATTGTGGGAGCTAAAGACTTACTTGAGCTCATGTACTTAATTGAGGGGAAAAGGGGGTGGGGAGTGGGGGTGGGCCGGCCAAGGAAAACATGGAAGAGAACGGTTGAGGAGGAGGCGAAAACAGCTGGGCTCTCATGGGCACAGATTAGAGGAGCAGCCCAAAACCGAGTCCGCTGGAGATGTGTGGTTGCAGCCCTTTGCTCCCCAGGGGCCATAAAGGAGTGATGATGATGATGATGATGACTAAATTGAGTGGAGCTAAAGACTTAATTGAGCTCATGTCCAGTTCGATTGTAGGAAAAAAAGTCACAGGAAAATAAAACACAGGGAAAAAAAAACACAGAAAAAAGTCACAGGAAAAAAAGTCACAGGAAAAAAAGTCACAGGAAAGAAAGTCACAAATATATATTTGCATGGAATTTGTTAATACTTTCATATATTAAATATTCAGGAGGTGCAAATAAACTTACGATTAATTAATTTTAATGAAATGTGCGTAAGCTGTATGCGTATAGTGATATTTATAACACACGTAAATATTTAATGTGAAGTATTTACATTTTAATTCCTTTATAATATAATATTTAATAGAATTTAATACAATGTTCCAACCTTCTCTTTTTTATAGTGTCGTTATGTTACTACTTACATAGTGTGTTTTTATAAAAGTTAGTTTTATACGCTTATATATACTAATGGCAGAAAACAAGACATAATTATAATTCAGCGCGAAATGGCATAAAGACGTAGTTAATGTGACTAGCTGCCCTCAACTCATTGCAATAATAGGCCAACCACCTGTACTGTCCACATTTATCACGCTCATTACATAACAAAGGAGAGGATCAAAACAGAAAGCCGACACGGTACAAGGGCTGTCATCAAGGCAAAACGTCAACAACACCCACACACTATCACACACAATGTGGACGGACAAGGCCGACTGAGGAGAAGCCGACCAAGGAATGGTCAAACGCAAAAACAAATATGCAACGTACAATGATGTGCAAAAATGTCTTTTGTAATTAATTTTTCTACCGCGTATTTAGCTAAATGCGTAACAAAAGCTGAGGTTGCTGTGTAAATTACGTCATATTATTTTTACGTATTATTGTTATAAACCATAATGCTTTTACGTTTATAAAATGCTACTAAAACAAAGACAACCCCCACCAATAAACACCCATAATTTTACAATTGTTAACAATTAAATCAAAATATTTCTTAAAAGATTTTCGTGACTTTTTTTCTGTGACTTTATTTCTGTGACTTTTTTTTTCCGAAAAAAATTTCCTTTGTGACTTTTTTTCTGTGACTTTTTTTCCTAGCAAAAACTGTGACTTTTTTTCTGTTTTTTTTTCCTGTGACTTTTTTTCCGTTCACCGTCCAGTTCACCCCCTCGTCTGGTTTGGGTTTGTTCCTACACCTGCCGGGCTAAAAGCTCGCCACCTGCAGCAATGTGACGTCATGATGGCTGTCCTGTCCGAAACGCTGACCAGAGCTGTCACGTGATTCGTACAGTCTGTGTACTGTCCTGCTGTTTATGTTTTTTTTCAGCCGGCCACTGCAACAAACATGTCTTAACACACAAGCAAACAAACATTGCGACAAACATTCTATAAGCATTTAGTTTCTCAGGTAAAACTCTATCAAAAAGTTCTCAGGTAACTCTATCAAAAGTTTTTTCTGGTAACTCTATCGAGAGTTTCCCCAGGTAACTATCAAAGTACGCTCGAATGTGCCTTGGATACCATATCGACCAATGTAGGCATTTAATTAACTCTGGCATTCCTCCTGAAATAGAACTGGTGCCAATCTCGACTCAAATCTCTCGCAAACAGTTTACCTTGGGCTGATTGCGTCATAGGCCTAGCAGACGGCAACATTCCTGAATCACTCGGCATGGCCGGCCTAGCCCTCCCCGCCCCAGGGCCTGTCAGGGAGGCAACCAATATTTGGGTTCTCTCCCCTTCATTAATCGCTGCTACACGCTCGGACCCCCCCCCCCCCCACCCACCTCCCTAACGCTCCTTCCCCGGCCCTGTTGTCGGTCGTTCACACTCGTTCAGTAGGTCAGTAGGTCAGACAGTCACGGTCGGTGTTAAGAGATCTGCCCCCCCCCCCCCTCCTCTCTCCCACCCCACACCACAGTTGTCTCAACTTATTTCATCTTCACGCTTGATTGAGCAAAGACATTCATCGAAGTACAGCAAGACGGTCGTCTAACCCCTTACCTCAGTAATGGATATAGTCATGACGTAGGTCGACTACATAACATTACATTAGTCATGGCATAGGTCGACTAGATTACATTACATTACATTAGTCATGGCATAGGTCGACTACATTACATTACATTGCATTACATTACATTACATTACATTACATTACATTACATTACATTACATTACATTACATTACATTACATTACATTACATTACATTACATTACATTACATTACATTACATTAGTCATGGCATAGGTCGACTACATTAATTAGTCATTAGGTGTCCACACATGTCAGCACATGTCCACATACACCACATGTCCACATACACCACATATCCACATACACCACATGTCCACATACACCACATGTCCACATACTCCACATGTCCACATACACCACATACACCACATGTCCACATACACCACATACATGTCCACATACACCACATATCCACATACACCACATGTCCACATACACCACATGTCCACATACACCACATGTCCACATACTCCACATGTCCACATACACCACATGTCCACATACACCACATACACCACATGTCCACATACACCACATGTCCACATACACCACATACATGTCCACATACATCACATATCCACATACACCACATGTCCACATACACCACATGTCCACATACACCACATGTCCACATACACCACATACATGTCCACATACACCACATATCCACATACACCACATGTCCACATACACCACATGTCCACATACACCACATACACCACATGTCCACATACACCACATACATGTCCACATACACCACATATCCACATACACCACATATCCACATACACCACATGTCCACATACACCACATGTCCACATACACCACATGTCCACATACACCACATGTCCACATACACCACATACATGTCCACATACACCACATATCCACATACACCACATATCCACATACACCACATGTCCACATACACCACATATCTACATACACCACATGTCCACATACACCACATATCCACATACACCACATACACCACATATAGCTCATCCCACAGCGTAAGACACCAGACAAGTTCACTCGCGTTTATTGACCTATTTGTACTTGACCCAAACCATCACGTGGACCATGATGACACCATGTCAAAACAATGCCAGATGTCAAACGCCTGTCTGGCACACCTGGCCGTCACGTCACGTGACATACTGCACCAGCAGCTGACAAGAGTTCAATCAACTCTAGGACTGTCACGTGATTAGTGCCGTCACAAGGTTGGTGCTGTCTGCTGTCACGTGATTGGTGCTGTCACAAGGTTGGTGCTGTCACTGCTGTCACAAATACGAGTCTGGCAGTTGATAGACCAGGGCTTGACATGTCCAAACAAAATGTCGGCCAAACAAAATGTCGGCCAAACAAAATGTCGGCCAAACAAAATGTCGGCCAAACAAAATGTCGGCCAAACAAAATGTCGGCCAAACAAAATGTCGGCCAAACAAAATGTCGGCCAAACAAAATGTCGGCCAAACAAAATGTCGGCCAAACAAAATGTCGGCCAAACTTGTCCAAACAAAATGTCGGCCAAACAAAATGTCGGCCAAACAAAATGTCGGCCAAACAAAATGTCGGCCAAACAAAATGTCGGCCTAACAAAATGTTGGCCAAACAAAATGTCGGCCAAACATGTCCAGTCTGCTGGCTCGTGAATGCGCAATTCTAAAGGTCGCGTTCACACGCTGGGGTATTGGTACACTATACAATACAGCGGAACACACACCACACGACACCATACAACACCACAGAACAACACAATTTCATATACACACAAACACGCGCACACACACGCACACTCACACTCTCACTCCCACCCACACATTCACACGGCTGAGGTGTTGATGTTTGACACGCCACTTGTCAGTGTTGACAACACACACGTCACCTGCTGGCGGTCACCAACCTTTAACCTTTGCACTTTATGATGTACAGCATGAGCATAGGTCAGGTCGATCTGGTTGGTCGATCACCTCGGTCGATCACCTCGGTCGATGAACTCGGTCGATGAACTCGTTAGATCCGGAAAGTCAGATGGTCGCAACAAGTTTGACTGACTGGAACTAAAATGGTGCCAAGTAGAGTATCCGGTCAGTGTGGGTATCGCGAAGGTAAAGGTATCATGTAAGTAGGTATCGTGAAAGTTAAGGTATCGTGTAAGTAGGTATCGTGACAGTGAAGGTATCGTGTAAGTAGGTATCGTGACAGTGAAGGTATCGTGTAAGTAGGTGTCTCGAGTGTCTCGTGTGTCTATTTTTCGATTCACCCTAAGCTGGGCGTTAGTGACGTCAGA
This sequence comes from Physella acuta, assembly GCF_028476545.2. Lineage (NCBI taxonomy): Eukaryota > Metazoa > Mollusca > Gastropoda > Physidae > Physella > Physella acuta. The sequence continues at coordinate 272,121 of NW_026732841.1, forward strand.
AACATGTTGTTTGCACGAGTTATTGGTGTCAGTTGTGTCAGGTGTGTCAGGTGTGTCAGGTGTGTCAGGTGTGTCAGGTGTGTCAGGTGTGTCAGGTGTGTTGTCAGGTGTGTTGTCAGGTGTGTCAGGTGTGTCAGATGTGTCAGATGTGTCAGGTGTGCCAGGTGTGCCAGGTGTGTCAGGTGTGTCAGATGTGTCAGATGTGTCAGGTGTGTCAAGTGTGTCAGATGTGTCAGATGTGTCAGATGTGTCAGGTGTGTTGTCAGATGTATAGGGTGTGTCAGATGTGTCAGATGTGTCAGATGTGTCAGGTGTGTCAGGTGTGTCAGATGTGTCAGATGTGCCAGGTGTGTCAGATGTGTCAGATGTGTCAGGTGTGTCAGGTGTGTCAGGTGTGTCAGGTGTGCCAGGTGTGTCAGGTGTGTCAGGTGTGTCAGATGTGTCAGGTGTGTCAGGTGTGTCAGGTGTGTCAGATGTATAGGGTGTGTCAGATGTGTCAGATGTGTCAGATGTGTCAGGTGTGTCAGGTGTGTCAGATGTGTCAGATGTGCCAGGTGTGTCAGATGTGTCAGATGTGTCAGGTGTGTCAGGTGTGTCAGGTGTGTCAGGTGTGTCAGATGTGTCAGATGTGTCAGGTGTGCCAGGTGTGTCAGGTGTGTCAGGTGTGTCAGATGTGTCAGATGTGTCAGGTGTGTCAGGTGTGCCAGGTGTGTCAGGTGTGTCAGGTGTGTCAGGTGTGTCAGATGTGTCAGGTGTGTCAGGTGTGTCAGGTGTGTCAGGTGTGTCAGGTGTGTCAGATGTGTCAGATGTGTCAGGTGTGTCAGATGTGTCAGATGTGTCAGGTGTGTCAGGTGTGTCAGATGTGTCAGGTGTGCCAGGTGTGTCAGGTGTGTCAGGTGTGTCAGATGTGTCAGATGTGTCAGGTGTGTCAGGTGTGCCAGGTGTGTCAGGTGTGTCAGGTGTGTCAGGTGTGTCAGGTGTGTCAGATGTGTCAGATGTGTCAGATGTGTCAGATGTGTCAGATGTGTCAGGTGTGTCAGATGTGACCTTGTGTGCACAGCCCCGTGTTTGTTACCAACTCCGTAAACTGCGTACACACCCTGCTGTACACACCCTGCTGTACACACCCTGCTGTACACACCCTGCTGTACACACCCTGCTGTACGCACATTTAAGGATCTGCAGGAACAAAAGTTACCTTTATGTCGCCAGTGACCACCCATCATACCAGTTAAACAAGGATGCTCAATCTGTCACTGCACATCTACAACCCCCCCCCCCCCCCGTGCCCCTGTACTGACACTTGAAACGTCAGAAATAACTTGATAAAATAAGGGAGATAACAATCTGTAAACAATCTGAGACACGAGTTCCAGAGGTGGAACACATGGGAACATATGGGAACATATGGGAACATATGGGAACTCATGGGAACACATGGGAACGTATGGGAACATATGGGAACACATGGGAACATATGGGAACACATGGGAACACATGGGAACACATGGGAACACATGGGAACACATGGGAACGTATGGGAACATATGAGAACACATGGGAACACATGGGAACACATGGGAACATATGGGAACACATGGGAACGTATGGGAACATATGGGAAACACATGGGAACATATGGGAACACATGGGAACACATGGGAACGAATGGGAACGTATGGGAACATATGGGAACGTATGGGAACATATGGGAACATATGGGAACATGTGGGAAGATGTGGGAACATGTGGGAACATATGGGAACATATGGGAACATATGGGAATATATGGGAACATATGGGAACATATGGGAACATGTGGGAACATGTGGGAAGGGAACATATGGGAACATATCGGAACATATCGGAAATATGGGAACATACGGGAACATATGGGAACACATGGGAACATATAACACATGGGAACATATGGGAACACATGGGAACATATGGGAACACATGGGAACATATGGGAACACATGGGAACGAATGGGAACATATGGGAACATATGGGAACGTAACACCCCACACACCAGCAACAAACACCCCACACACCAGCAACAAACACCCCACACACAAGCAACAAACACCCCACACACTACCAGCAAACACCCCACACACAAGCAACAAACACTCCACACACTACCAGCAAACACCCCACACACCAGCAACAAACACCCCACACACTACCAGCAAACACCCCACACACAAGCAACAAACACTCCACACACAAGCAACAAACACTCCACACACAAGCAACAAACACCCCACATACAAGCAACAAACACCCCACACACCAGCAACAAACACCCCACACACTACCAGCAAACACCCCACACACCAGCAACAAACACTCCACACACAAGTACCAAACGCCCCACTAATGGCAGCAAACTTTCAGCCTGTGACGTGAACGATTCCTTCTTTAGCTCACGAATGTCAAAAGTTCGCCACGGAAAATTCCGAAACTAAAAATAGAATCATCTGATAACGATTGAGCCTGAATGGCCGCCATTATGACGTAGGTATCAATTTATATCTCCAACCACCAAAGTAAACACGGCAGTAGTTTCCCTTGGCGCAGTTGGAGTGAATGCCCCTGTTCGTGGACAAAAATAGCAGACACCGATTTAGCCGCTTGGAAATGTGAGGAAACACGGCTGTCAGTCCCCGGATGTGACGTCATGCTGTTTAAATAGCCGTTAACAGGTCATCGATGTGGACACAGGAAACGGGAGCGACAACTCTGAGGGAGCAAAATATTAAAGATGGAATTGTGCGGTCGTGGTGGTAGGTGTGGTGGCGTAGATGCAGGTGTAGGATAGACAGTGTACGTGACGGAGACGATCGACGAAGCACGGGTTAGAATTAGATTGTAATTACGGGCGACATCATTGTGGGGGGTAGGTGTAGCAGACACGTATCTAGTTAGCCTGGGTAACCGGAATGGGGGTAGTTTATTAGCAGGGTCTGACATTTTAATCAGGTACGACAGAACTGTGGCGGCATGCAAATTAGGTTAGACCGGATGGGGAAGACAAAGAAGTGAGGACGATGAGGGTTAGGAGAGAGTTGAATCTAGCAGTCGCGGTTGAGACTTTGTAGTGAGAGGACGGATACAAGTGTTGAGTTAGGGAACAGTGTAGGGACAATAGTGTAGGAAACCTTGACCAGTAGGTGTAGGCAACAAATATATATTGTGTGAAGCATCGGATGTATAATAAGTAAAATATTGTGAATCAAACTGATATTCGAGTTGGCTTATTTACTGTACGGATATGAGAGTTCTCGTCCTCGTCACCGTAGTTTTAACTATATGTGGAAACTAGTAGAAGAATAACAAGAAGAATAGAGAAAGCAAGCAATTTTCCCCCCACCACATATTGGTGGAGCACAGTGGTTCGTAATCCGTACAGAAGTGTTGTTGAACATTCGATCTGACCAGAAGTGATGGTTGCAACATATTGTGTCTATCAGAAGTGCTACAAGTTATCGCAATGAAGCAAAGATAAGTACCTCCTCTAATTTTATTTAAATAACAGGGATTTTAGATCCTGTGCTGGATATTATACCAGTATTTTTGTTTATTGTTTTGTATTTGTCTATCAGTAATTAGCTTTTATAGGTTTGTTACTCTTAAATTGGCTGAGGCTTCCTAATTATAGGACACTTTGGGTGTAGGCCTGCTATTTAAGAGGTACATATTTATAGTTAGCTGTATCACGTAATGTTCGCATTATCGTGTCTATAATCTATAGTGTAACTCATGTCTTCTATATAACCTGTCACGTGTTACTACTGTGGTAGGCTACATTTATTTTTACTTTCGTCCATTTATATGTATCGTCCTGTTCAGTTAGAGTTATTTTGAAATCCATTTATTTCCACACATCACCTATATTACATCACACTAAAACATGCCTCCATTTAATGAACTTCTAAATAAAACTAAGCCCGAGTTAGGCTTAGCATATACCATTGGTGAACCATCGCTGAAGAAGAACAAAGATGGAAAGCAAGACAAAGTTGTCGATGAGGATAAATTATTTGAGTTAGTCCAATTAAGACTTTTAGAGGATGCAGAACAGGAAAGACAATGTCAAGTGGCGTTAGCCCACTATAGAGTTCAGCTAGAGGCCAAACGAGAAGAAGAATCCGTTCAAGCTAAAGCTAAGTTAGATGAGAAAAAACGTGAAGCAGAAGTTGAACTTATGTTTGCCGAGGCTCGGAAAGAAAAAGAAAAAGAATCCGAACTTCGTAGAGCCGAGAATAAAAAAGAATTTGAACTTTTTAAAGCCGAGATTGGAAAACAAACTGAACTTGAAATAAGTAAAATGAGACTACAAGTAGAAATAAGGCGAAAAGAAGTAGAAGAAGAACTACGCCAATATAAATTAAAGTTAGAGAATCGGTCACAGCAGCCTAAACACCATGAGTCAACGCTACAACAAAAAGCAGAGCTACCTAGATCTACTTATGAATATTACTACGATTCAGATGACTCATACAGTGAAACAGAGAGCAAGCCTACAGCAAAAATTGATACGCCACACTCAGTTAAAGAAGATACCACAACAGACCACAATATGCAGATGAACTATTTGCGACAAAAGAACTATCACAATGTTAACTGTTACTACTGTAATAGACCAGGTCATAAAAAGATAAATTGTAAAAAACTATACTATGATAAACTCCAGCGGAATATAGAGCAGAATAGACGCCAATACAAGAGACCAATTTATAGATCAGCATACATGACATCTTTTAGTGAAGCCAGCAACAGGAAAGACACATTTACAGCCAAGATTAACAACAGATTTGCACGAGCTATAAGAGACACACGATGCTCAACAATAGCAGTTAGAAGCTACTTTGTTAGACGACATCAATACACAGGCAGAACACAACATGTCCAGAGTTCACGAGGCATAACATATGTTTGGCCAACAGCTATAATCCAGATTAGCACGCCATCAGCAACAAGAGCAGTAGAAGCTGTTGTGTTTAGATATGGTCCACACGATCTGATCCTAGGCAACATCAGAGGTGTCAAACAATTTCAAGTTGAGAATGACATAAATCACACAACACAAGTAAGAAGCGAACAGGCCAACACACAAAGTTCTATCGAACCGGTAGACAGAACGATGTACGATCTACAGAAAAGAAGTAATAATTTGGTGTTAGGCATGAACACAGCAGTTATTGAAGAGTTGTCTAAAAAAATCACAGAAATCGGCTCAGTTGTTCTCAGTTTGAGAAAACAGAATGATCAACTTAATGACAGATTGCTCAGATTAGAGAAAAAAGTCAACAATGAAAATGAAGAATATGTCCTAAATAATTCAATTGGTGAGAAAGCTTACTACTATTCCTGGTCAGCACTTAATCAGATAATGTCAGAAGTACAAGAAACTACAGACTCTAAAGAAATGACCTGCACACGAGTACAAGACAGACGACGGACCTGTTCAACCCTAACCTTAACCTAGCGCCCCATGTGCTTTACCCCATGACGGATAGAACTTGGACCACGCACACCCCCTTACGAACGGTTTTGAACAACGTTTACACAAGGATTAACAAGTAAAGTAAATTCAAGTTATCAAACAGTATGATATAAGTCGTCGAAAATATCAGCGTGAAACGATGGGTCACTTTTGATGTTACAGAAAGAAGATGTTGTCATTACATAGTATAATGAGAGTTGCTCCATTATAACCATAAAGAGAAGAATGTCTTAAAGTTTCCATGAGAAGTTGAATATTTATGATTATGCAGTCTACAGTCACAGGCAGAGAGCTGCTCCTGCACTACAGATATGTGACACGCAAAGCACACATGTCTTTTCTTTATTTGTGTCTAATCTAATTCTGTTGGAAGACCAATTATGTAGTTGATGATTATTATAATGTAGTTAGTATTATTGTTGATGATTATAATGTAGTTACCATTGTTGTTGTTATGTAGTGTGTCGTGGACAAATAACCAGCACATCAAAATTTGGTGGGACTATTTTATAAGAGGAAGGTTATTTGTCTGACGGGCACAAACAACGCTAACGAGGCATATGTTTAATAGGAAATGTCCATTCATGTGTTCTCAGAAAACCATAAAGGGACAGCCGCTATGACGTATCGTGTGATGCCCCATTCTGATGTCATCGTAAAACTAACTCGTCGACAACAAACACCACGTCTCTAAATTTGCTACAGCAAACGACAACACATTTACAAGGACAAATACACATGAACATCATCAAGGACACTACAACATAAGCAGATCAGCCGATCAACACATCGACAGGAGCAGTTCATCAGATCAACACATCGACAGGAGCAGTTCACCAGATCAACACATCGACTGGACAAGCAGAAACAGAACTTCGTGAAATATCTCAAGCCAGAGAATCCTTGCGCACGGTCGCGTTCAGTTTTTCGACCAGGCCGCAACGGTCAATTAAGTGTGTTTATCAGTGAAAAAAAAAAAAAAACTCATAGGGATCAATCAATCAAAGCTTAATGAAGACAACGGATGTTTAAGAACTGTGACATTACTTGATTGTTGAAATGTATAACTATGTGAATTACTATATTATGAGTGTATTAGTATTGATATAATATGTACTTTATTCATCGTTGTATGTTACACAGTTACTGATACAAGTTACTAACTATAGAAAAAAAGCTAATATAATTAGCTTTTTATTTGAAAGGGGGGAGGAATATGTGGTGGCGTAGATGCAGGTGTAGGATAGACAGTGTACGTGACGGAGACGATCGACGAAGCACGGGTTAGAATTAGATTGTAATTACGGGCGACATCATTGTGGGGGGTAGGTGTAGCAGACACGTATCTAGTTAGCCTGGGTAACCGGAATGGGGGTAGTTTATTAGCAGGGTCTGACATTTTAATCAGGTACGACAGAACCGTGGCGGCATGCAAATTAGGTTAGACCGGATGGGGAAGACAAAGAAGTGAGGACGATGAGGGTTAGGAGAGAGTTGAATCTAGCAGTCGCGGTTGAGACTTTGTAGTGAGAGGACGGATACAAGTGTTGAGTTAGGGAACAGTGTAGGGACAATAGTGTAGGAAACCTTGACCAGTAGGTGTAGGCAACAAATATATATTGTGTGAAGCATCGGATGTATAATAAGTAAAATATTGTGAATCAAACTGATATTCGAGTTGGCTTATTTACTGTACGGATATGAGAGTTCTCGTCCTCGTCACCGTAGTTTTAACTATATGTGGAAACTAGTAGAAGAATAACAAGAAGAATAGAGAAAGCAAGCAATTTTCCCCCCACCACAGTAGGGGGGGGGTCAACTGGCTATAGCCAGGTTAGGGGGGTCATATGGCTATAGCCAGGTTAGGGGGGGGGTCATCTGGCTATAGCCAGGTTAGGGGGGGTCATATGGCTGTAGCCAGGTTAGGGGGGTCATATGGCTGTAGCCATGTTGGGGGGGGGGGTCATATGGCTGTAGCCAGGTTAGGGGGGGGGGGTCATATGGCTATAGCCAGGTTAAGGGGGTCTCATATGGCTGTAGCCAGGTTAGGGGGGGGTCATATGGCTGTAGCCAGGTTAGGGGGGGTCATATGGCTGTAGCCAGGTTAGGGGGGGGGGGGTCATATGGCTGTAGCCAGGTTAGGGGGGGGGTCATATGGCTGTAGCCAGGTTAGGATTTCTTGTCACGTCACAGTGACAGGGTTGTGTAACAGCAGTCATTTGGTGCAATGGATGGTAGGACTTGTTCCTGTGACCTTGTTCCTGTGACCTTGTTCCTGTGACTTGTTCCCGTGACTTGTTCCTGTGACTTTTGTTCCTGTGACTTGTTCCTGTGAATTGTGACTTGGTTGTTGTTCCCTTGACTAGTGATTTGTTCCCGACGTGATAGGACGTGACAGGAAGTGACCAGAAATGACCGGATGTGACCAGAAATGACCGGATGTGACATATAGGATGAGACATAACCCGTCAAATTGGTTCAAACTAAAATTGGAAAATTTATTTTTCCATGACGAAACAAGTGGGGGGGGGGGGGGGGGGGGGGGCGAGGCAGAGTGCTAATTAGGTGAAGCAAATTGTTCTTCCACCCCCACCCCCCCAATCAGGGAGGACTAGTTCACTGGGTCACTCAGGTGGTATCTGGGTCACAGTGTTCTAGGTCAGCCTTTTGGGGGAGAGAGGGGGGGGGGGGGTGGTGCGTGCCCTATTGACTGTAGGGGAAGTAAGTAGACTTTTAAAAAATGTTTTACCGGAAGTAGTTTGCCACGTGATGTCTGGGGACAGATTTAGGTTGGTATCAGTGGGGGGGGGGGGAATGGGCGGAGTCTTGACATAGATGTACAATGGAACACCTCTCACATGGGTGTAATGACGGACACCCCTCACATGGGTGTAATGACGGACACCCCTCACATGGGTGTAATGACGGACACCCCTCACATGGGTGTAATGACGGACACCCCTCACATGGGTGTAATGACGGACACCTCTCACATGGGTGTAATGACGGACACCCCTCACATGGGTGTAATGACGGACACCCCTCACATGGGTGTAATGACGGACACCCCTCACATGGGTGTAATGACGGACACCCCTCACATGGGTGTAATGACGGACACCCCTCACATGGGTGTAATGACGGACACCTCTCACATGGGTGTAATGACGGACACCCCTCACATGGGTGTAATGACGGACACCCCTCACATGGGTGTAATGACGGACACCCCTCACATGGGTGTAATGACGGACACCTCTCACATGGGTGTAATGACGGACACCCCTCACATGGGTGTAATGACGGACACCTCTCACATGGGTGTAATGACGGACACCTCTCACATGGGTGTAATGACGGACACCCCTCACATGGGTGTAATGACGGACACCTCTCACATGGGTGTAATGACGGACACCTCTCACATGGGTGTAATGACGGACACCCCTCACATGGGTGTAATGACGGACACCCCTCACATGGGTGTAATGACGGACACCTCTCACATGGGTGTAATGACGGACACCTCTCACATGGGTGTAATGACGGACACCTCTCACATGTCTGAGTAAGAGGCCTCCTGTTTGACGAATGAACTTTGACCTCCCCTTGTGCAGGTGTTGCGGCAGGTACCTGTACAATCACGCGCGGCAGGTACCTGTACAATCACGCGCGGCAGGTACCTGTACAATCACGCGCGGCAGGTACCTGTACAATCACGCGCGGCAGGTACCTGTACAATCACGCGCGGCAGGTACCTGTACAATCACGCGCGGCAGGTACCTGTACAATCACGGTGTTGCGGCAGGTACCTGTACAATCACGCGCGGCAGGTACCTGTACAATCACGCGCGGCAGGTACCTGTACAATCACGCGCGGCAGGTACCTGTACAATCACGCGCGGCAGGTACCTGTACAATCACGCGCGGCAGGTACCTGTACAATCACGGTGTTGCGGCAGGTACCTGTACAATCACGCGCGGCAGGTACCTGTACAATCACGTGCGGCAGGTACCTGTACAATCACGTGCGGCAGGTACCTGTACAATCACGGTGTTGCGGCAGGTACCTGTACAATCACGCGCGGCAGGTACCTGTACAATCACGCGCGGCAGGTACCTGTACAATCACGCGCGGCAGGTACCTGTACAATCACGGTGTTGCGGCAGGTACCTGTACAATCACGCGCGGCAGGTACCTGTACAATCACGCGCGGCAGGTACCTGTACAATCACGCGCGGCAGGTACCTGTACAATCACGCGCCATTGATCTATTTTCATCTGGATATATTATTAATTTAAAAAACAATGCTAATACTAGTGTACTACAGACTCTAGGTTAATGTGCCCTCCGTGACCCGATACCACGTCACTTCCTGTTCATGGCGGCCATCTTGAACTGCGACGGTCGGAAATTTTCCGCTGGTGGGGTCCAGGACAAGCCACGTGACACGGGCAGGCGGGGAAGTTCCACATGTCTGCAAGGTCAAGGCTGGAGGTGACCGTTCAGACTGATGCAATTGTTGACAGAAAGTTTTAGTGGTGGGCCCTTGTACCTGGTGGGCCCCAGTGGCGTAAGCAAGGCATAGAGGCCCAAGGCAAATTAAGGCCCTTTATCGAAAGTTTGAGGGGGGTGCAAATCGAAAGTCTGAGGGGGTTACAAATCGAAAGTCTGAGGGGGGGGGGGGTGCAAATCGAAAGTCTGAGGGGGGGGGGGGTGTGCAAATCGAAAGTCTGAGGGGGGGGGGGGTGCAAATCGAAAGTTTGTCCCCGGTCGCCGGGAAGGGTGGCTACGCCTCTGAGGGGCCCACTAACACTTTTTTGCATAGGGGCCCAAAAATCCTAGCTACTCCACTGGTGGACCCTTGTGACCACTCTATACATATACATATATATAAGTGTGTATGTGTATATGAGTCTGTTACACTCCAGATATACCAGCTTCAGTAACGGCGCGGTCAAGACAAATTATTGACCTATGTGCAGGATACATCTACAGTTCGCATTAACATAACCATTAACATAACCATTAACATATGCCCAGTATATGGGGGAGGGGCGGTGGCGGAATGTAGGTCATGCTAAAATTAGCAGGCCAACATCAACGTGTGAACTAGCCGCCAGCATCCACCGAGGTGTTTGAAATCTCTGGACGTCCGGCCCTCGGGCTAACTGGGGACAAGTTTAGACCTCGGTAGATCCAGGTGACATGATTCATGTGTGGGGATTACGTTTCTAAGTCTTAATCTCAGATTAACTTCGTTTTCCAGGTTTCAAAAGAATTTTTTTCTAGCCCCCAGCATTTTGTTTTGGTGGGGCGGTGGGGGGGGGGGGGGGCGTGACCTCTAGACCAGCCAGACTAAAGTTTTCTTTGTCTGTCATAAACTTTGCTCTACCCTCTACCACATTCTATGGACACCTGTACAGACTGTCACACATCCAGCAAAAGTTATGACAGACGGTCACACGTCCAACAAGTTATGACAGACAGTCATACGTCCAACAAGTTATGACAGACAGTCATACGTCCAACAAGTTATGACAGACAGTCACACGTCCAACAAGTTATGACAGACGGTCACACGTCCAACAAGTTATGACAGACGGTCACACGTCCAACAAGTTATGACAGACAGTCACACGTCCAACAAGTTATGACAGACAGTCACACGTCCAACAAGTTATGACAGACGGTCACACGTCCAACAAGTTATGACAGACGGTCACACATCCAACAAGTTATGACAGACAGTCACACGTCCAACAAGTTATGACAGTCGACTCCGCTAGTTGCCGTCTGTCAACACACCTCTGCCATTACCTGGTACCGCAGGTCATCAACGTACAGGCCGGTACCAGACTATTTTCTAATTAATTAGCGGTAATTAGATCAACAGCAATCGTCACGCAATGCTTCTCTATCCCCTTTAACTGTATTGTCCCACCCCCCATATATCCACACCTCCTGTCCCACATATCCACACCTCCTGTCCCACACCAACCCCCACATCCACACCTCCTGCCCCACACCCCCCATATCCACACCTCCTGCCCCACACCAACCCCCACATATCCACACCTCCTGTCCCACACCAACCCCCACATCCACACCTCCTGTCCCACACCCCCCCATATCCACACCTACTGCCCCACACCAACCCCCACATCCACACCTACTGCCCCACACCAACCCCCACATCCACACCTCCTGTCCCACACCAACCCCCACATCCACACCTCCTGCCCCACACCAACCCCCACATCCACACCTACTGCCCCACACCAACCCCCATATCCACACCTACTGCCCCACACCAACCCCCACATCCACACCTCCTGCCCCACACCAACCCCCACATCCACACCTCCTGCCCCACACCAACCCCCACATCCACACCTACTGCCCCACACCAACCCCCACATCCACACCTCCTGTCCCACACCAACCCCCACATCCACACCTACTGCCCCACACCAACCCCCACATCCACACCTACTGTCCCACACCCCCCACCTATCCACACCTCCTCCCCTAACAACCCCACCTCTCTAACATCAAAATGTGCCCCAAGCTTATGTTTGTTATGATAATGGGACCTATTCCAATTAGCAAACCATTAGTTAATTAATTACTACCGGTTTTGTTATCAAATCATCAAATGTTTGATGAATCGAACATCATCTCGTGCTTGTTTTTGTCTTCATCGGAATGCACAATGATAAACTAGTGCTAGGGCATCATGCCAGGGCATTTAATGAGGTCAGGGCATCATGTCAGGGCATTTAATGAGGTCAGGGCATCATGTCAGGGCATTTAATGAGGTCAGGGCATTCAACTGCTGCCCAACATACCTGTTATCCGCAATCTTAATTCCACCAGCATGGTATGAACAATTAATTGTGCAGTCAATTACCCAACTGAAACAATCATTAATTATGATCTCAATAACCCTAATGACATCTTACCTCAGATTATCTGGGCACCTGCAGGATTAATGTTCATCCATTCAGAAATAACATTCGGGATCCCCCCCCCCCCCATATACAGTCATCGAACTACTCGCATCCCCATCCCTCCCCGTACTGTTTGTTTTCCAACAAACCATCATAACAACCCCACATCGCCCCCACACCAACCCCACATCACCCCCACCAAGCCCACATCACCCCCACCAAGCCCACATCACCCCCACCAAGCCCACATCCCCCCCACCAACCCCACCAACCCCACATCACCCCCACCAACCCCACATCACCACACCAATCCAACGAACATCACACCAATCACGACCAGTGACATTTCTTTATCCCAGAAACACACCCCCCCCTCACCTATACGTCTCGCCGTCTTCCTCTCTTACCCCCCCCCCCCCCCAGGTCTCCCCCACCCCCTTACCTTTAGTTGCCATAGCCCTAAGCATCACAGTTTATTTTTAAACAAATTCCCCGGATTTTTTTCAAATGTATTGCAGGCTACAAAAATATACACCGTGATTACACTTTTAACGTCTAAATATAGACTCGCCTAATCTCGGTTTATTTCAGGCTGCGAGGAGATTTAATGTCTCGACATAGCGTCTAAACACATCCTAAACACATCCTAAACACAGGGATTAAAAACATTGTAACACGCATTGAAAGTAAAAAAAAAAGCTATTGAAACAAATTTTAATTACATTTGATTACATTTGATTACATTTGATTACATTTATCGTTGGCGGCACACTTGTGGAGGAGCGGGTTCGTACTTTGTGACGATGTGTGACACTTTGTGACGATGTGTGACAAAGATATTGTTAAAATATAATTTTTAGTAGTTATTTGCATCTTACAAGATGTGATTTTAAAATTGTAATTAATTAAGATCAACTTTCTAATTGTTTTAACTAGTATTTAATTAAGATCAACTTTCTAATTGTTTTAACTAGTATTTAATTAGGATCAGCTTTCTAATTGTTTTAACTAGTATTTAATTAAGATCAACTTTCTAATTGTTTTAACTAGTATTTAATTAAGATCAACTTTCTAATTGTTTTAACTAGTATTTAATTAGGATCAGCTTTCTAATTGTTTTAACTAGTATTTAATTAAGATCAACTTTCTAATTGTTTTAACTAGTATTTAATTAAGATCAACTTTCTAATTGTTTTAACTAGTATTTAATTAAGATCAACTTTCTAATTGTTTTAACTAGTATTTAATTAGGATCAGCTTTCTAATTGTTTTAACTAGTATTTAATTAAGATCAACTTTCTAATTGTTTTAACTAGTATTTAATTAAGATCAACTTTCTAATTGTTTTAACTAGTATTTAATTAGGATCAGCTTTCTAATTGTTTTAACTAGTATTTAATTAAGATCAACTTTCTAATTGTTTTAACTAGTATTTAATTAAGATCAACTTTCTAATTGTTTTAACTAGTATTTAATTAAGATCAACTTTCTAATTGTTTTAACTAGTATTTAATTAAGATCAACTTTCTAATTGTTTTAACTAGTATTTAATTAGGATCAGCTTTCTAATTGTTTTAACTAGTATTTAATTAAGATCAACTTTCTAATTGTTTTAACTAGTATTTAATTAAGATCAACTTTCTAATTGTTTTAACTAGTATTTAATTAAGATCAACTTTCTAATTGTTTTAACTAGTATTTAATTAAGATCAACTTTCTAATTGTTTTAACTAGTATTTAATTAAGATCAACTTTCTAATTGTTTTAACTAGTATTTAATTAAGATCAACTTTCTAATTGTTTTAACTAGTATTTAATTAGGATCAGCTTTCTAATTGTTTTAACTAGTATTTAATTAAGATCAACTTTCTAATTGTTTTAACTAGTATTTAATTAAGATCAACTTTCTAATTGTTTTAACTAGTATTTAATTAGGATCAGCTTCCTCATTGTTCATTGGGTAAACTACAGCTCTCATCCTTGAAGAATGATTGGACAAGCGTAGGACACAATTCACTGAGAAAGCAAACTGTGATTTCTCGGTTATTTCCCTTTCTGTAAGGGGAAACAAATATTTTAAAATGTAAACAACTGATTTCAAAATAGATTAACTGAATTTAGAGGTGGATGGGGACGGTGGGGTGATGAAATTTGACGTCCTATTACGTCATATGACGCTCTATGTAAAGAAAAACGCAAGACCTTATTTTGAACCGACATCAACGAGAACGTGACATCTATGTCAGTGACATCTATGTCAGTGACATCTATGCCAGTGACATCTATGCCAGTGACATCAATGTTGACATGACACTACTTCCTGGACATGTTTGACGGTTGCCACCAAAGTCAAGGTCACCTATCCGACTTTTTCTGCCAACCGGCATAAAGTTCCGTGACGTCACTTGTTTACAAATGTGTGTGCACTGAACCGAGGCGAGCTGGGGTGGCGGCGGGTCACGTGACTGGTTTGTTGGATGTTGGATGCTGGGTATGACACACCTGTCTTGTGACACACCTGTCTTGTGACACACCTGTCTTGTGACACACCTGTCTTGTGACACACCTGTCTTGTGACACACCTGTCTTGTGACACACCTGTCTTGTGACACACCTGTCTTGTGACACACCTGTCTTGTGACACACCTGTCTTGTGACACACCTGTCTTGTGACACACCTGTCTTGTGACACACCTGTCTTGTGACACACCTGTCCTGTGACACACCTGTCTTGTGACACACCTGTCTTGTGACACACCTGTCTTGTGACACACCTGTCTTGTGACACCTGTCCTGTGTCATCCTAAGGTCATCCTCCACCCCCCCCCCCCACACACACACACAATCGTATGCTAATGATGTTTACAATGGCCTCTCTAGTGTACGTGATGCTGTAAAAACAAGTTCCAGCAAGTATCCACCCCCCACCCCCCCCCCCCCCCCCCCCGCCGTCTGACAATTAGAACAGTGACCTTCAGGAAATGACCTCGGTGCCACATCAACCGGAAACAGTTTGTAAAGGCACTAAAAGGTCACGAGTTTGTAAACAAGCAGCGATAGGTGTGTGAGCGTGGTGTCACGTGACGCGGGGTGGGGGTCACACTTTTGGCGTCACGGCACGTGATAGGCCTCACGTCTCATCACATCTTCGTAACGTTTCGTCACTTTTTTAAATTGTCACGTTTTGTCACATATTTTTGTCACATTTTCTGACCAAGTTTACAGGGGTCTCAGGTGAAAGTGTTGTAGCTTTAGTGTACACATAGCGCTGCTGACACCTGTACAATTGTGTACATAATGCTACTGATATGTGTACAGCAATCTCTTGCTACTATTGTTACAATAACATCTTGTTACAATTGAAAATTGTTCTCAAATGTCATACAATTCCCTCCAAAATTGTCCTCAAATGTCATACAATTCCCTCCAAAATTGTCCTCAAATGTCATACAATTCCCTCCAAAATTTTCCGAGTTTTTGGTACAGATAGTTTCCTGTGTTACGACTTTCTAAGAACAAGCAGTCACTTCCTTGTGTGGCCGCGTGCGCTGATTGGCTAGGCTGGGAGGGCGAGTTCATTTAGGGCGTCAGGGGTGTGGATTAACTTAATGCTTGTCGAGATAAGCTTAGATCGGCTTATCCAACTTGACACTTACCAAGAGGTCAAGGTTGTTTAACACTGGAGGCGCTTGCATTGTTTTAGATAGCCAGATGTGTGCTATGTGCTGACCGTATGTGTGCTATGTGCTGACCGTATGTGTGCTATGTGCTGACCGTATGTGTGCTATGTGCTGACCGTATGTGTGCTATGTGCTGACCGTATGTGTGCTATGTGCTGACCGTATGTGTGCTATGTGCTGACCGTATGTGTGCTATGTGCTGACCGTATGTGTGCTATGTGCTGACCGTATGTGTGTGTGTTGTGTGTGATGGCCTTATGTGTGTGTATGATGTGTACAGCTTGTACACATCCAATGTGTACACAACGTTGTGTACGATTGTGTGGGAGGCTAAGCTTGTAGATCACCTTTTCGTGTGTTGTGGCCGACGCCGCGCCAAGATCCACACAGAATAAATTCAGTAGAGTGTCTCTGAATGTATGGAACACAAGGGGGACTGATCAAACCCCGACCCCAAACAAACCCTGACACCTACACATATCTGACCCCTACACATATCCGAACCTTTAATGCTGTTACCCCACCCCCCCCCCCGACCACCCATCCACCACAACAACAAAATGTTTTCTTTCTGCTTTCTCATGTAGGTTTGTTGGTGTTGGTCTAAAAATAGATTCATACGCGTTTTACTCACTGAGTGGATAAGCTTAGCTCAGTCTCGTGACTTAATTGGGTCATGTGTTGGGGGTGTTCGTGTGGGTATTTGTGTGGGTGTTTGTGTGGGTGTTTGTGGGGGTGTTTGTGTGGGTATTTGTGTGGGCTTACACATGGGTGTTTGTGTGGGTGTTTGTGGGGGTATTTGTGGGGGTGATGGTGTGGGTTTTTTGTGTGATTGATGGTGTGGGTGTTTGTGGGGGTGATGGTGTGTGTGTTTGTGGGGGTGATGGTGTGTGTGTGTTTGTGGGGGTGATGGTGTGTGTGTTTGTGGGGGTGATGGTGTGAGAAGTGCAGCAACAGAGCTACGTGACCCACATGGCCCAGCCAGCGCCGACCCCAGTTGTACCGACCCCGGTTGTACCGACCCCGGTTGTACCGACCCCGGTTGCTACCGACCCCGGTTGCTACCGAGACCCGTGGTAAATTGATCCCCAATTTAGACGGACGTGTGACCAGCCAAGCGTGACCGAGTGATGTAAATTTAGATTTCTGGCGAAGTAATGAATGCAAACTTAAAGGATTTTTTCATGCTTTTTTTTTCGCTTCCTCTTTGTGTTCAGGATAATTTTCTACTAAAAATAAACTTTAATAACGGTAACAGTAGGCACGGAGCCTTTATTCAAAAAGACAAAATTTAAATTAAAAAAGTAAATAGTAAAGGCATAGGAATTAAACCAGGTAAACATTTGGGATAAAGAAATATTACATCATTATAACACACAATGGGGTAGAATGTGAAATGTTGGAATGTGAAATGTTGGAATGTCAATTTGGTAGGTCATGAAATAAATTGTCAGACAAATTGTCAGACAAATTGTCAGACAATTTGTCTGACAAATGGTCAGACAAATTGTCAGACAAATTGTAAGACAAATTGTCTGACATAGGAAAATTGTTCCACAAATTGACACCAGATAATGACGAGTCTATTCTTTGGAAACAAGTTGTGTATGGGATGGGTAAACTAAGACGAAGAATTAATTTTTGTGTTAAGATAATGTGCCCAATGTCTGATAATTAAGAAGGGGCTGTATTATGGAATATTTTAATTACTAATCACTCCCCTCCCCAGAAACTAACCTCCCCCCCCCCCTCGCGTAACTTACCCTTCCATTAACCGCTTGAGTGGGTGGGTCTAAGTCTCAGCCTCATCTATTTGACCTGGACTGGATTTACATAATTAATACTCGCCCCCCCCCACCCCCCCCCCCCACCACCACCACCACCACCAAACCTCCCAATGGACCCTAGATTTCATCAAAACCTGACCTCTGACCTCAAATTAAACAGCCCGGAAATGTTTGGCTGTCTAAAAATGTTTGGCATTCGCTAGCTCGGCAGAGTTTGTGGACTACGTGTATCCTGCAGGTTTGTGAATGGCGGTCGTCTGCTGCCACCCAGGCCTGCGTGAATTACCTCCCTTATCCACATGTCAATAGTGTGGGGGTGGAACCCCGCGCCTCATCAATCGTCGATCACTTCGATACCGTTATCGATTGATTTTCTTGTTGGCAAACAACTTTTTAAAAATCAATAATCTTAAGTTGGTGGGGGTGGGGCAGGGGGAGGGAGGGTGGGGGATGGCTGGTGGGGTGGGGCAGGGGGGTGGGGGAGGGTTGGAATGTGTGGTCTGTTAGTACCAAAGTACGGTCACATGACGTCTGACGTAACAAGTTTTAAACAAGTCATTTCGTGGTCAATGATAAATTTGTCAAGTCATTTCGTGGTAGGGGATAAATTTATCAAGTCATTTCGTGGTCGATGATAAATTTGTCAAGTCATTTCGTGGTCAATGATAAATTTGTCAAGTCATTTCGTGGTCAATGTTAAATTTGTCAAGTCATTTCGTGGTCAATGATAAATTTGTCAAGTCTTTTTTAAAGTGAGGTATATATTTTACAAATATTTTGAAATTTAGGATAACTTTACTAATAGATGTTCGACTTTCAAGCTTAGATTTAAATATTTTCAACAGTTGTTAACTTCCGTTCAAAACCCAGAAGCACATGCGTGTCAGAGTGACCTTGCTGGTGACGTCACTCTCATACTGTGACGTCACGCTCATACTGTGACGTCACGCACTAATCGATCACGTGCCTACTTTCTTGATCACAGTGTTGTCTGACATGTTGATGTCACGTGACATTGAGATGACATCTCAAATACTAGACATTTGAAATACATGGCATGTAGATGTCATATGACATGCTTGACATTTTGATGTAACCCTAATGTGACAGTACTGCACATAGAAATATTTTCGGCCGTGTACAATGTTAGCTGACTTGTTCCTATTCTCACTATTTGACTTGTCATTTGTTTGATGGCATTTGTTATTTAACTTGTTAGTTCACCTGTTATTTGACTTTTTATTTCACGTGTTATTTGACTTGCTTGTATTGAGAACGAAAAAGTCACTACCTAATAGAAGGAGCTGGTATCGCCACTGGTATCGCCACTGGTATCGCCACTAGTATTGCCACTGGTATCGTCACTGGTATTGCCACTGGTATCGCTGCACGAATCTTGTGTTGATTCTCCGATACCACAGCTAAAATCAAAGTTTTGACGTAGGTCAAACCTCCACAAGGCCCATCGTTATGTAACAATTGCAAAGGTGTGCAGAGGTAGGTGGTTTCACCTGATCATTGTCCTAATTATTGTAATGCGATCTTTTAATTAGTAGCCACGTGAGCCGCTAGGGCAGAAATCCTTTAATTAGAGGCCACCACTGAACGTGTGATGACGTAACCAAACAAGAGCAGTAACGCCAGGACACACGAGTTATCTGCCCGATGTCACGTGACCAGTGCACATCTCTAACGACAGAAAACAAGGCCGGTAATTCAGACAGATGAGACTTATGATATCTGCAAGTAAGTCAGTATCGATGCTATAAAAATCTTCAAGTTGTGTTGAACGCTCTCATACCTAATGTAGGGGTTAGTGGGGACAGGGGGGGGGGGTTCAGGTGGTTCAGGTGGCGGTACCGGTGGTGACACTCACACAACAAATGGTGACCCGACACCATCAATGGTGACCCAAGACAAAACCCACCTATCTACAATCTGTGTCGCCCAAGTGGTCAAATAAAGCTAGAGGTGACACACTCTGTCATGTTGTGGTGCTAGAGGTGACACACTCTGTCATGTCGAGGTGCTAGAGGTGACACACTCTGTCATGTTGTGGTGCTAGAGGTGACACACTCTGTCATGTTGTGGTGCTAGAGGTGACACACTCTGTCATGTTGTGGTGCTAGAGGTGACACACTCTGTCATGTCGAGGTGCTAGAGGTGACACACTCTGTCATATCGGGGTGCTAGAGGTGACACACTCTGTCATGTCGAGGTGCTAGAGGTGACACACTCTGTCATGTCGAGGTTTTAAACAAGAACGATAACAACTGTGTTATTGTCTCTCTTTGTTGGTTACTTTATAACTAGCCATCGGTACCCGTTTCACGTGAATTATAGGCCTATATATTTTAAAATGTTGTACATGTTTGAGAAAATAATTTATGAAATAGTTATTGGTCAAAACGCAATGTGCTTTACTACACGCTGAACGATATTAGTGACAAAACAAAGAAATAACTAATTAGCTAAAAATTCGACACATTTAACATAACACAGGCACACGCTGATTAAGTGACTTAAATGATTCCGTTAAAAATCTGGCTTTTCAATGGTCATTACGTTGTTTTTAAGTAATTTGTATTAGTTTGACGGATAAAATTGTATATATTTCATACCGTACGTCATGATGTGTAGATCTATAGATCTAGATCTAAATCAAATTTGAATGAAGTAGTTCCCTTGTTAATAGTCTAAAATCGGAAGATTCACATATTTAAAAAAAAAATGGTTTGATTTGGTGTGTCTCAGCTATTTAGGCACCTTATAAAATATGGAGAATGAAAAACGTACCTATTTAAAAAAAAACTTAACTTACGCGAATATGCCTATTCTTTCAAATTAATTTTTTTATCCCAAATTAGCCAGTTCCATAGCTAAACAAACAAAGATTTCTATAAAATAATTAGGCCTGAAATCTAATATATAAAGCTCAGTTCTGTAACGTGTGGCAAAAAACAAAAAAGTTTGTCGTTGACACTTCTACGGATTTAAGTGTTAGATTTTTTATCGTGCTCAAAGTCTAAATTTACGAGTCAAAAAATTACCATTGAAAGTCTTTAAAAACAATTTTCATTCTATTTACTTAGAAGAATAATTTTCAATTATGAACGCGACATAAAATTTTTAAAAAGTGTATCGACGTTTATAAAATTTCTAAAATTGTGTCGGAAATGTATTGACTGCAAAGTTACTTCCCTTTAATGAAAAATAAATCCTTTTAAGAAGAGAGAATTAACATTTTATTACTTTGTTTTTGGTGTTAAGAAAAAAAAAATAATTACACAATTAGCGGGGATTGATTAAGTGCAATGTCGTTAGGTATTTTTAACACTGACTTTTATTTATTCTATACACTGAACATACTGTTCAATAATTATTATTTTTTTTTTAAATCAATAACATTTAATAAGCCAGGTCCTACAAATCATATACGTTTATTTCTTTCCATTTACGGATAAGCTTGGAGTATTATCATTTTTGTTCACTAAATTGAAACAGGCGCGTCCGCCGGCGCCCCTGCACGGTTTGATTTGGCACCCTGGGCTATCATGTGAGCGCTATGCTGCATAATTTTGTTTTAAACAGTGCGATAGACTATGGGTAAGAAAGGTTACTATCAGTGTTTCTTCCAGACTTTTTTTTCCGGGGGGACACTTGAAATCTTCGGGGGGGCGGTAAACTTTCTTCGGGGGGGGCGGACACTGTTAAAAGTATATATTTTCTATATAAATTATGTAAATTTCATATCGTTCTGGGGGGCGGTAAAAATTTTTCGGGGGGGCGAAGCCCCCCCGAAGAGATGCCTGGAAGAAACTCTGGTTACTATAGTCTTTAAGTGAATCAAATCCGGGCGTCCTCCGGCACCCCGACAGGGTGCTATTTGGCGCCCCGGGCCTTCCGGTGTACGCTATGGTATCTACGTTCGCGTGAGTTCAAAAGACTATAAATAAGTTATGCACTATAGGCGTTTACTAAGTTCAATCAGGCGGTGACGTCATGGTGCGTCCTCTGGCGCCCAGACAGGGTGCTTTTTGGGGTCCCGGGCCTCCCGTGTTCGGTTTCGCGCCTACTTTCATTAAAGTGAGTGCAAAAGACTATGAATAAGTTGGGGTACTATAGTCGTTTATTAAGTTGAAGTAGGCGATTCAGCCCCGTGAGCACTTTGCGTTTATATTCGCGTTAGTGTTTTCTTTGTGTTTAGGTTGGGTTTGCGTTAGTGGTTGCGTTTTGATTTGGTTCGTTTTTGTTCTTTCTTTTTTCGTTTTCGTTTGTGTTTTATTTTCATTGGGTTTGTGTTTGTATTTGTGTTTGAGGTTGGTTTTGCGTTTGGATTTGGTTTGTTTTCGTTTGTTTTTTCTTTTGTGTTTTTTTCTTTGGGTTTATGGTTGGTTTTGCGTTTGTATTTGGTTTGTTTTCGTTTGCTTTTTCGTTTGTTTTTTTCTTTGGGTTTGTGTTTGTGGTTGGTTTTGTGTTTGGATTTGGTTTGTTTTCGTTTGCTTTTTTCTTTGTGTTCGTATTGGTGTTTGTGGTTGTGGTTGGTTTGTTGTAAGTTTTTGTTTTCGTTTGTATTTGTAATTGTGTTAGCGTTATGTTTGCGTTTTGTTGTTTTGGTTTTGGTTGGTTGTGGTTTGGGTGGGCAATGCCGGGTTTATGATGATTACTAAACACACAGGTGATGGTCTTTAACAGAAGGGTTTTTCACAGAAGCCAGAGCAGGGCCTGGCCGGGACGGCTAGTAGCTTTATATAGAGTTTTATCTTTGGAATAGATTCTAGAGTCTAAATCTAGATCTTAGCGACTTATTATTAGCGTCTACGTCTAGTTTTTGCGTAGATTTAGATCAAGATCTAGTCTAGATCTAGAATCTCTAGATCTAGAATCCAAATAGCGGAAGATAGTCATTCAACTTTCACCCTATCAATGGAGGGAATTGAAAGGGAGACAACCTAAGAGGGGAAGTCATCGAAAGATTGAATGTGGTCAAATAAAGAGAACACAGCCACATGTGGGCCAGCAACCACACGTGTGGTCATGTCAAGGTTTCTTTCAGACATTTGGTCAGGGGACTGAACTCAGCCACCTTATAACTGCCGGCATAGCACTTTTAAGGGGGATAATTCAGGTCGACATACCTCCACAATTAGAATGTGTATCGCTAAAAAAAAACATTCGCGGTGGGAGGGGGGGAGGTAGGGAACGTAACAGCAAGTTAGACAACACATTACCTAAAAGTGCTCTCTAAGATAAATTAAAGGGAAGCTACGCAACTCAACTTTTACATTCTGTTCACATTTGATATGGATGACGTTTTACAACAGGGGAAGCAAGCACCATATAAATTCGTGAGGAATGTGAACAATTGTAAGTCGCCAAAAAATGTAAACAATTGTAAGTCGCCAAAAAAATTGGACATTTGTAAGTCGCCAAAAATAACTTGCCATCTTTTAATGAGAGCTGTCAGGGGGACGCCAACAATTGTGGTAGGTTCCATGTCAAGTGACCTCATAGTTTTCAACGAACCGAACCCCTAGCTTTCAACGAACCGAACCCATAGTTTTCAACGAACCGAACCCATAGTTTTCAACGAACCGAACCCATAGTTTTCAACGAACCGAACCCATAGTTTTCAACGAACCGAACCCCTAGCTTTCAACGAACCGAACCCCTAGCTTTCAACGAACCGAACCCATAGTTTTCAACGAACCGAACCCCTAGCTTTCAACGAACCGAACCCATAGTTTTCAACGAACCGAACCCCTAGCTTTCAACGAACCGAACCCATAGTTTTCAACGAACCGAACCCCTAGCTTTCAACGAACCGAACCCCTAGCTTTCAACGAACCGAACCCATAGTTTTCAACGAACCGAACCCCTAGCTTTCAACAAACCGAACCCATAGTTTTCAACGAACCGAACCCCTAGCTTTCAACGAACCGAACCCATAGTTTTCAACGAACCGAACCCCTAGCTTTCAACGAACCGAACCCATAGTTTTCAACGAACCGAACCCCTAGCTTTTAACGAACCGATCCCCTAGTTTTCAACGAACCGAATCCCTAGTTTTCAACGAACCGAACCCCTAGCTTTCAACGAACTGAACCCCTAGCTTTCAACGAACCGAACCCCTAGCTTTTAACGAAACGAACCCCTAGCTTTTAACGAACCGAAACCCTAGCTTTCAACGAACCGAACCCCTAGCTTTTAACGAAACGAACCCCTAGCTTTTAACGAACCGAAACCCTAGCTTTCAACGAAACGAACCCCTAGCTTTTAACGAAACGAACCCCTAGGTTTTAACGAACCGAACCCCTAGCTTTCAACGAAACGAACCCCTAGCTTTTAACGAAACGAACCCCTAGCTTTTAACGAAACGAACCCCTAGCTTTTAACGAAACGAACCCCTAGCTTTTAACGAACCGAACCCCTAGCTTTTAACGAAACGAACCCCTAGCTTTTAACGAACCGAACCCCTAGCTTTTAACGAACCGAAACCCTAGCTTTCAACGAACCGAACCCCTAGCTTTTAACGAAACGAACCCCTAGATTTTAACGAACCGAAACCCTAGCTTTCAACGAACCGAACCCCTAGCTTTTAACGAAACGAACCCCTAGGTTTTAACGAACCGAACCCCTAGCTTTTAACGAAACGAACCCCTAGCAGTAGTATATTAGGTCACTTTTGGTTATCATTTTTGGCGGAGCAGGGGATGGGGAGGAACAATGACATATAGTAAAATACTCGGGAGCAGGGAAGGGTGAAGGTACAATGACATATAGTAAAATACTCCCAACCTGGCGCATCGGGATGGGGAGGGTGGGTGAGCAGGATGCGCTGCAGGTACAACGACATATAGTAAAATACTACGCCAACTGGGGTTGGCGGAGCAGGAGCGTGAGTCACCTTTTGGTGACCTTGTGACGTAATCATTGACCTTGTGACGTAATTAGTGACTTTGTGACGTAATCATTGACCTAGTTACGTAATTTTAATGCGTTTTTTAATGAGTTTTAATGAGTTTTTAAATTTTTAATTAATTTTTATTATCGAGTTACGTAATTTAATTACTTTGATTGTATTTTTATTTTGTTTAATTTGTTTGTTTACTTGTTGTTTAATTTAATTACTTTGTTTATATTGTGTAATTTTTATTAACGAGTTACGTAATTTGATTATTTGTTTACTTTTTAATTATTTTTATTTTGTTTATTTTTAATTTAATTTTATTTTATAATTAGTTAAATTATTATTAACTAGTTACGTAATTTGATTTTAATTACTTTTGTTTATTTATTTATTTGATATATTTCTTTTCTTTGATGTATGGTATTTAAAATAAAAGACACTGTTTATTTGATTTTAAACGGATAGGGGTGTTGGTGGATGAGAGGGGGAGTAATGATGGGGTTTGAGGGTAGGGGTGCGTTAGCGTGTACTTTGTGAATAACATCCATTAACCAGACATGTAACACCTGTTACGTATCGATCTACTAGTGAGGTTTTCTCGCCGCTGCCCGTTTTAATGGGAATGTATTGATCGCACCCACGGGGCCATGAGAGCCTACCTAATTAAATTTGATCACGCATCAGCGATTTATGTGGGTTCACTGACAACAGCTGGTGCTGTAATTAGGCTGAACAAACGGGCTTTTTTACTACCTTGTTGTAACTATTGATTTTAATTAAGTTGATTTTAATTACTTTGTTTATGTTTTGTATGTTTATTTTTAATAAGTTTAATTAATTTGACGATCAGAGCGGTAAAGGGATATTTCCAACTCGGTATCCAGTATTTTAAATGGTTCATTTTGATTCCAGTCATACATCTTATAGGTAATTAAGGCGAGCCATTAAGCGCGTCTCCACGTTAACTGTGGTAACAGATGTTACGTATCGATTCACCAGCAAAGTTTTTTTAATATTGATCCCACCCACGGGCCATCACAGCATGATGTCCCGCCTAATTAAATTTTGTTACGCATCGTCGATTTTATGTGTTGTTCACGGAAGCGAACACCGTAGGGTCCGGTGTTTAATGAGGTCCATTAAGCGCGTCTCCGCGTTAAGTGTGGTAACAGCTGTACCACTTTAATTGATTT
This sequence comes from Physella acuta, assembly GCF_028476545.2. Taxonomy (NCBI): domain Eukaryota; kingdom Metazoa; phylum Mollusca; class Gastropoda; family Physidae; genus Physella; species Physella acuta. The sequence continues at coordinate 298,159 of NW_026732841.1, forward strand.
TTCCCCGCTCGGTTACTAGAGTGGGAAGCCATCACGTAACAGCTGGTGCTGTAATTACGCTGAGTAAGGACATTGGTTGTAACTATGCGCTTATAGCGAGGGTCAGCGAAAACAAAATATATATTTAAGGGTTGGAATTTTCTTTCAACCACCGTTAAATCAGGTTTTGAGACGAACCGAAGTCTCCGTAGGTTCGTGTTTTTTAACGGACGACAGGGTGACTTGGTGCGTTGGTACGTGAGGTATGCGGGGTAGACATGTTTTATACAAGTCTGGAAAAGTAATTAAGTTTTTTATGACCGTTCCGATTTTCTTTTGATCTGACCACCATTTGACCACCCCGAGCCAGATAAATTTAACAATTGTTCAATACATAGTCGCTTATAGTAACATGGGTGAGGGGTGTAAGCAGGCGGGTGACGGTGTGAACAGGTGGGTGAAGGGGGAAATATTAACAAATGTTCAATACATACTCGCTTATAGTAACATGGGTGAGGGGTGTAAGCAGACGGGTGAAGGTGTGAACAGGTGGGTGAAGGGTGAAAGGTGGGTGAAGGTGGAGAAGGTGGGTGAAGGGGGACCACGAGTAGGAGTAAAGGATATATAGTAAAAGACTCTACCACCTGAGTGAGGTGGGTGAGGAGGCGGATTTTAATTTTAATTTTTAATTTTATTTTTTCATCATCTGTTAACTTTAAGGTTCTATAACTCTATATATTTAAATACATTTTTTGATTCAAACGAGTTTACTTTTCCTAATGTAAGTACAGGTAAAGAGGGATTTCCTATAGATCTGTAATGAAGTAGGCCTTGTTGACTATGACTGGTTGTCCAGGTGTTGACATGATACACTTTTTTGAGATACACGTACACACACACACACACACACACACACACACGCGCGCGCGCGCGCGAAATTCATACTAGGTCGATAAAGGCGGAGAGAACTTATAGGTATACATTATCATGGTGACAACAAAAAGCGATCCTTATTTTATTTACATGAAAGCGTGTTTTCCAAAAAGTGTCACCATGCCGTTGTCATTTTCGCAGCGGGGTTTATTTTAAGTGCACCTCGTGCACGCTTGTTTACATTTTAAAAGTCGTGTCGCGTGTCTTCCCTAATAGAGAAACGAGAGGAAAGACAACTGTTCTAAAATTAGAACAGCCTTGTTTACAGCCACGAGTAGCGTCCCTTGTGAAAAAACTCGCGTCAGAATCCTTAACTAAACATTCAATTTCTTTAACAAGTTAAAAAATAATTTAGGAAGACAAGGGTTAACAACATTAGACGCCACCGTTTTTGTTTCCTGTGACGACAAGGCACAATACACTTTTGTAGTTTATGTCTCAAGTAGAGGGGTGGGATATTTTTTCTTTGTAAGCGTGTTGTAAACAATAGGTAGAGGAAGCGATTACTAGGTAAGAGGGGAGAGAACGTGACGTACATCGCGATATTTGAAAACATGGCGATGTTTAACCTCAACCAAAAAAGGCAATGAACCTAGAAGGAAGACGAATATATATCTTAGTCTTGCAGCAGATTACCTTCCCATGTTCGCTTTAGTATTACAGTTTTCATCAAACTTCTTTTTGACTTGAACTTCTTTAATTTTTAAGAAAGTTTACTTATACATAATTCATTACGTCTAATGACAATTTTTTATTTTTACCACTCAATGTATTTTGTTTTTCTATATCTTACATTGTCATCTTAATTTTTGATCACCTTAGTAAAAATTTGCTTAAGATTATAAACTTCAAGTTTTAAAAAAACAACAACGTCGTGTCAAATGACACACCGTTTAAAATGTCTACATTTAAAGTTCACCAAAATAATGACGTAAAAACTAAATATGATATGACATTAGCATACATATCATTCAATCTAATCACTCTAAAGTACAAATCAATAATTTTGATTGATTAAGGGGCTGGGTGAGTTATTTTTATCGCTATTCGCCCTTCCCCTTCCCTTTGTACGCAACCCCTTTCCCCTTCTCCCATCCAACCTTGCGTCATCACACTAACCTCAATACCAACCGCTAGATAAACAGACCATAACACTACCCATTCTATTCCATTTAAGAGACAAAGGCTGTATGACAATCCTACAGACAAATATTTATTCAACTAATATCACAACCCCCTAGAAACCACTCCAACAGACTGGGATACATAACTTGTAGACACCACTCCTCGTTGAATATCTCTTGCACCCTAGCCACCTATGTCCGCCGCCCTCGCCCCCGTCCCTAAACACCCGCTTGATAAACAGACCGTACCTCTACCCACACTATTACTTGGACAGACAAAGTAACAGACAAACATTTATCCCCCTTCGTTTACTGTCACAAGTGACAACGTTCGCATCCAACTCCGAAACATCCATGTACCAATTTTGAAACCTGTCTTGTTGAAAACAAAGACCGTCCCACTCTAGTGTAAACTCTACCCCGACCAACTCCGAAACAGAGATGGTCCCCGTTTGAAACCTGCCTCGGTGAAAACAAAATCCTTCCCACTCTAGTATAGACTCGGCCCCTAACACTTCCAAAACATCCCTGGACCAACCTTGAAACACGCCTCGGTGAAACCCAAACTCCCCCGACGCTAGTTTAAACTCTTCCCTCATCACTTCAAAAACATCCCTGTACCAACTTTGAAACACGCCTCGGTGAAACCCAAACTCCCCCGACGCTAGTTTAAACTCTACACCAATCGATTCCAAAACATGCCTGTAACAACTTTGAAACCGGCCTCGGTGAAAACAAAAACCATCCCACCGTAGTATAGACTCGGCCCCTAACACTTCCAAAACATGCCTGTACTAACTTTGAAACCACCCTCGGTGAAAACTTCACCGACCCTAGTATGGACTCTATACCTTCCGATTCCAAAACATGCATGTTCCGAGTTCAAAACCAACCTTCACCGACACTAGTATGAACTCGGCTACCAACAATTCCCAAACATGCATGTACCAACTTTCCAACCTGCCTCAGTGCTAACAAAATTCCCCGACCCTAGTATGAACTCGGCTACCAACAATTCCTTAACATGCATGTCCCAACTTTGTAACCTGCCTCGGTGAAAACTACACCGACCCTAGTATGGACTCTACACCTACCGATTCCAAAACATGCATGTTCCGAGTTCAAAACCAACCTTCACCGACACTAGTATGAACTCAGCTACCAACAATTCCTAAACAGGCATGTACCAACTTTGTAACCTGCCTCGGTGAAAACTTCACCGACCATAGTATGGACTCTACACCTAGCGATTCCAAAACATGGATGTACCATCTTCGAAAGCTCTCTCGGTGAAAACTTCACCGACCCTAGTATGAACACGGCCCCTAACAATTCCAAGGATGCATGTACGACCTTCGAAACCACCCTCGGTGTAACCAAAACACCTCCGTCCCTAGTGTAAACTCTGCCGCATCCAACTCCTAAACATCCATGGTCCGAGTTCAAAACCAACCTCGGTGAAAACTCCCACGACTCTCGTATAAACTCTCTACCTATCAATTCTAAAACATGCATGTATCAACATCACTCTGTGTTAACAAAACTCCCCCGACCCTACTATAGGCTCGACCCCTAACAATTCTAAAACATGTATGGACTAGCTTCGAACCCTGGCTCGGTGAAAACGTCACCGACTCGTGTATAAAATCTGTCCCAACCAACTCCAAACCTTCCCTGCGCACCCGAATAAAAATAACTCACCCAGCCCCTTAATCAATCAAAATTATTGATTTGTACTTTAGAGTGATTAGATTGAATGATATGTATGCTAATGTCATATCATATTTAGTTTTTACGTCATTATTTTGGTGAACTTTAAATGTAGACATTTTAAACGGTGTGTCATTTGACACGACGTTGTTGTTTTTTTAAAACTTGAAGTTTATAATCTTAAGCAAATTTTTACTAAGGTGATCAAAAATTAAGATGACAATGTAAGATATAGAAAAACAAAATACATTGAGTGGTAAAAATAAAAAAATTGTCATTAGACGTAATGAATTATGTATAAGTAAACTTTCTTAAAAATTAAAGAAGTTCAAGTCAAAAAGAAGTTTGATGAAAACTGTAATACTAAAGCGAACATGGGAAGGTAATCTGCTGCAAGACTAAGATATATATTCGTCTTCCTTCTAGGTTCATTGCCTTTTTTGGTTGAGGTTAAACATCGCCATGTTTTCAAATATCGCGATGTACGTCACGTTCTCTCCCCTCTTACCTAGTAATCGCTTCCTCTACCTATTGTTTACAACACGCTTACAAAGAAAAAATATCCCACCCCTCTACTTGAGACATAAACTACAAAAGTGTATTGTGCCTTGTCGTCACAGGAAACAAAAACGGTGGCGTCTAATGTTGTTAACCCTTGTCTTCCTAAATTATTTTTTAACTTGTTAAAGAAATTGAATGTTTAGTTAAGGATTCTGACGCGAGTTTTTTCACAAGGGACGCTACTCGTGGCTGTAAACAAGGCTGTTCTAATTTTAGAACAGTTGTCTTTCCTCTCGTTTCTCTATTAGGGAAGACACGCGACACGACTTTTAAAATGTAAACAAGCGTGCACGAGGTGCACTTAAAATAAACCCCGCTGCGAAAATGACAACGGCATGGTGACACTTTTTGGAAAACACGCTTTCATGTAAATAAAATAAGGATCGCTTTTTGTTGTCACCATGATAATGTATACCTATAAGTTCTCTCCGCCTTTATCGACCTAGTATGAATTTCGCGCGCGCGCGCGCGCGCGTGTGTGTGTGTGTGTGTGTACGTGTATCTCAAAAAAGTGTATCATGTCAACACCTGGACAACCAGTCATAGTCAACAAGGCCTACTTCATTACAGATCTATAGGAAATCCCTCTTTACCTGTACTTACATTAGGAAAAGTAAACTCGTTTGAATCAAAAAATGTATTTAAATATATAGAGTTATAGAACCTTAAAGTTAACAGATGATGAAAAAATAAAATAAAAAATTAAAATTAAAATCCGCCTCCTCACCCACCTCACTCAGGTGGTAGAGTCTTTTACTATATATCCTTTACTCCTACTCGTGGTCCCCCTTCACCCACCTTCTCCACCTTCACCCACCTTTCACCCTTCACCCACCTGTTCACACCTTCACCCGTCTGCTTACACCCCTCACCCATGTTACTATAAGCGAGTATGTATTGAACATTTGTTAATATTTCCCCCTTCACCCACCTGTTCACACCGTCACCCGCCTGCTTACACCCCTCACCCATGTTACTATAAGCGACTATGTATTGAACAATTGTTAAATTTATCTGGCTCAGGGTGGTCAAATGGTGGTCAGATCAAAAGAAAATCGGAACGGTCATAAAAAACTTAATTACTTTTCCAGACTTGTATAAAACATGTCTACCCCGCATACCTCACGTACCAACGCACCAAGTCACCCTGTCGTCCGTTAAAAAACACGAACCTACGGAGACTTCGGTTCGTCTCAAAACCTGATTTAACGGTGGTTGAAAGAAAATTCCAACCCTTAAATATATATTTTGTTTTCGCTGACCCTCGCAATAAGCGCATAGTTACAACCAATGTCCTTACTCAGCGTAATTACAGCACCAGCTGTTACGTGATGGCTTCCCACTCTAGTAACCGAGCGGGGAAAAATCAATTAAAGTGGTACAGCTGTTACCACACTTAACGCGGAGACGCGCTTAATGGACCTCATTAAACACCGGACCCTACGGTGTTCGCTTCCGTGAACAACACATAAAATCGACGATGCGTAACAAAATTTAATTAGGCGGGACATCATGCTGTGATGGCCCGTGGGTGGGATCAATATTAAAAAAACTTTGCTGGTGAATCGATACGTAACATCTGTTACCACAGTTAACGTGGAGACGCGCTTAATGGCTCGCCTTAATTACCTATAAGATGTATGACTGGAATCAAAATGAACCATTTAAAATACTGGATACCGAGTTGGAAATATCCCTTTACCGCTCTGATCGTCAAATTAATTAAACTTATTAAAAATAAACATACAAAACATAAACAAAGTAATTAAAATCAACTTAATTAAAATCAATAGTTACAACAAGGTAGTAAAAAAGCCCGTTTGTTCAGCCTAATTACAGCACCAGCTGTTGTCAGTGAACCCACATAAATCGATGATGCGTGATCAAATTTAATTAGGTAGGCTCTCATGGCCCCGTGGGTGCGATCAATACATTCCCATTAAAACGGGCAGCGGCGAGAAAACCTCACTAGTAGATCGATACGTAACAGGTGTTACATGTCTGGTTAATGGATGTTATTCACAAAGTACACGCTAACGCACCCCTACCCTCAAACCCCATCATTACTCCCCCTCTCATCCACCAACACCCCTATCCGTTTAAAATCAAATAAACAGTGTCTTTTATTTTAAATACCATACATCAAAGAAAAGAAATATATCAAATAAATAAATAAACAAAAGTAATTAAAATCAAATTACGTAACTAGTTAATAATAATTTAACTAATTATAAAATAAAATTAAATTAAAAATAAACAAAATAAAAATAATTAAAAAGTAAACAAATAATCAAATTACGTAACTCGTTAATAAAAATTACACAATATAAACAAAGTAATTAAATTAAACAACAAGTAAACAAACAAATTAAACAAAATAAAAATACAATCAAAGTAATTAAATTACGTAACTCGATAATAAAAATTAATTAAAAATTTAAAAACTCATTAAAACTCATTAAAAAACGCATTAAAATTACGTAACTAGGTCAATGATTACGTCACAAAGTCACTAATTACGTCACAAGGTCAATGATTACGTCACAAGGTCACCAAAAGGTGACTCACGCTCCTGCTCCGCCAACCCCAGTTGGCGTAGTATTTTACTATATGTCGTTGTACCTGCAGCGCATCCTGCTCACCCACCCTCCCCATCCCGATGCGCCAGGTTGGGAGTATTTTACTATATGTCATTGTACCTTCACCCTTCCCTGCTCCCGAGTATTTTACTATATGTCATTGTTCCTCCCCATCCCCTGCTCCGCCAAAAATGATAACCAAAAGTGACCTAATATACTACTCCTAGCTTTTAACGAAACGAACCCCTAGCTTTTAACGAAACGAACCCCTAGCTTTTAACGAAACGAACCCCTAGCTTTTAACGAACCGAACCCCTAGCTTTTAACGAAACGAACCCCTAGCTTTTAACGAATCGAACCCCTAGCTTTCAACGAACCGAACCCCTAGCTTTCAACGAACCGAACCCATAGTTTTCAACGAACCGAACCCATAGTTTTCAACGAACCGAACCCCTAGCTTTCAACGAACCGAACCCATAGTTTTCAACGAACCGAACCCCTAGCTTTCAACGAACCGAACCCCTAGCTTTCAACGAACCGAACCCCTAGCTTTCAACGAAACGAACCCCTAGCTTTTAACGAACCGAACCCCTAGCTTTCAACGAACCGAACCCCTAGCTTTTAACGAAACGAACCCCTAGCTTTTAACGAACCGAACCCATAGCTTTTAACGAAACGAACCCCTAGCTTTTAACGAACCGAACCCCTAGCTTTCAACGAACCGAAACCCTAGCTTTCAACGAACCGAACCCATAGTTTTCAACGAACCGAACCCATAGTTTTCAACGAACCGAACCCCTAGCTTTCAACGAACCGAACCCATAGTTTTCAACGAACCGAACCCATAGTTTTCAACGAACCGAACCCCTAGCTTTCAACGAACCGAACCCATAGTTTTCAACGAAACGAACCCCTAGCTTTCAACGAAACGAACCCCTAGCTTTCAACGAACCGAACCCCTAGCTTTCAACGAAACGAACCCCTAGCTTTCAACGAACCGAACCCCTAGCTTTTAACGAAACGAACCCCTAGCTTTTAACTAAACGAACCCCTAGCTTTCAACGAACCGAACCCCTAGCTTTCAATGAAACGAACCCCTAGCTTTCAATGAAACGAACCCCTAGCTTTCAACGAACCGAACCCCTAGCTTTCAACGAACCGAACCCCTAGCTTTCAACGAACCCTCCACAGCAGACGACGCTAAAGTGCGCCAGGACACGCTCGTAAATCTTAACAGCCGCGACAGGGCAGAGGTCACCAGGTCGGAGGTCATCTTAAAGTGCTGGAAGGTTCTAAACGTCTAGCCCCTTCCCCCCCCCCCTCACCCCATCGTTGTGGTGATGAAGCTGGACCTAGAGACTCAGGTGCCACTTAATGCTGACTCTTGAACACTCGTGAAAACTCATTAAAACTCGTGAAATGCTCCAACAAATCTCGTTTAAAAAAACGTGAAATACTCCAAAAAATCTCGTTTAAAAAAACGTGAAATACTCCAAAAAATTTCGTTTAAAAAAACGTGAAATACTCCGAAAAATCTCGTTTAAAAAAACGTGAAATACTCCAAAAAATCTCGTTTAAAAAAACGTGAAATACTCCAAAAAATCTCTTTTTAAAAAAACGTGAAATACTCCAAAAAATCTCGTTTAAAAAAACGTGAAATACTCCAAAAAAATCTCGTTTAAAAAAACGTGAAATACTCCAAAAAATCTCGTTTAAAAAAACGTGAAATACTCCAAAAAATCTCGTTTAAAAAAACGTGAAATACTCCAAAAAATCTCGTTTAAAAAAACGTGAAATACTCCAAAAATCTCGTTTAAAAAAACGTGAGATACTCCAAAAAATCTCTTTTTAAAAAACACGTAAACTCTGGTTCTCGGGAGGAGCTGTAGTTCCAGCCAGCGTGACGTCATCAAGTGACATCTCACAGGGTAGTGAGATGCTCCATGAGAACAAAGGACGAGAGTTCGAGAACCGTTGGGAAGTTGATGGATCAGCTGTTTGTACTTTAGTCGTCTTGGAATGTACGGGAAACTGTGTGGGCTAGTCAGTGGTTGGTGGGGTTGTGTGGGCTTGTGTGGGCTAGTCAGTGGTTGGTGGGGTTGTGTGGGGTTGTGCGGGGTTGTGTAGGGTTGTGCGGGGTTGTGTGGGCTAGTCAGTGATTGGTGGGGTTGTGTGGGCTAGTCAGTGGTTGGTGGGGTTGGTGGGGTTGTGTGGGCTAGTCAGTGGTTGGTGGGGTTGTGTGGGCTAGTCAGTGGTTGGTGGGGTTGTGTGGGGTTGTGTGGGCTAGTCAGTGGTTGGTGGGGTTGTGTGGGCTAGTCAGTGGTTGGTGGGGTTGTGTGAGCTTGTGTGGGCTAGTCAGTGGTTGGTGGGGTTGTGTGGGGTTGTGTGGGCTAGTCAGTGGTTGGTGGGGTTGTGTGGGGTTGTGTGGGCTAGTCAGTGGTTGGTGGGGTTGTGTGGGCTAGTCAGTGGTTGGTGGGGTTGTGTGGGCTTGTGTGGGCTAGTCAGTGGTTGGTGGGGTTGTGTGGGCTAGTCAGTGGTTGGTGGGGTTGTGTGGGCTAGTCAGTGGTTGGTGGGGTTGTGTGGGCTAGTCAGTGGTTGGTGGGGTTGTGTGGGCTAGTCAGTGGTTGGTGGGGTTGTGTGGGGTTGTGTGGGCTAGTCAGTGGTTGGTGGGGTTGTGTGGGGTTGTGTGGGCTAGTCAGTGGTTGGTGGGGTTGTGTGGGGTTGTGTGGGCTAGTCAGTGGTTGGTGGGGTTGTGTGGGGTTGTGTGGGCTAGTCAGTGGTTGGTGGGGTTGTGTGGGCTAGTCAGTGGTTGGTGGGGTTGTGTGGGCTTGTGTGGGCTAGTCAGTGGTTGGTGGGGTTGTGTGGGCTAGTCAGTGGTTGGTGGGGTTGTGTGGGCTAGTCAGTGGTTGGTGGGGTTGGTGGGGTTGGTGGGGTTGGTGGGGTTGTGTGGGCTAGTCAGTGGTTGGTGAGGTTGTGTGGGCTAGTCAGTGGTTGGTGGGGTTGTGTGGGCTAGTCAGTGGTTGGTGGGGTTGGTGGGGTTGGTGGGGTTGTGTGGGCTAGTCAGTGGTTGGTGGGGTTGGTGGGCTAGTCAGTGGTTGGTGGGGTTGGTGGGGTTGGTGGGGTTGTGTGAGGTTGTGTGGGCTAGTCAGTGGTTGGTGGGGTTGTGTGGGCTAGTCAGTGGTTGGTGGGGTTGTGTGGTCTAGTCAGTGGTTGGTGGGGTTGTGTGGGCTAGTCAGTGGTTGGTGGGGTTGTGTGGGGTTGTGTGGGCTAGTCAGTGGTTGGTGGGGTTGTGTGGGGTTGTGTGGGGTTGTGTGGGCTAGTCAGTGGTTGGTGGGGTTGTGTGGGGTTGTGTGGGCTAGTCAGTGGTTGGTGGGGTTGTGTGGGCTAGTCAGTGGTTGGTGGGGTTGTGTGGGCTTGTGTGGGCTAGTCAGTGGTTGGTGGGGTTGTGTGGGCTAGTCAGTGGTTGGTGGGGTTGTGTGGGCTAGTCAGTGGTTGGTGGGGTTGTGTGGGCTAGTCAGTGGTTGGTGGGGTTGTGTGGGCTAGTCAGTGGTTGGTGGGGTTGTGTGGGGTTGTGTGGGCTAGTCAGTGGTTGGTGGGGTTGTGTGGGGTTGTGTGGGCTAGTCAGTGGTTGGTGGGGTTGTGTGGGCTAGTCAGTGGTTGGTGGGGTTGTGTGGGCTTGTGTGGGCTAGTCAGTGGTTGGTGGGGTTGTGTGGGCTAGTCAGTGGTTGGTGGGGTTGTGTGGGCTAGTCAGTGGTTGGTGGGGTTGGTGGGGTTGGTGGGGTTGTGTGGGCTAGTCAGTGGTTGGTGAGGTTGTGTGGGCTAGTCAGTGATTGGTGGGGTTGTGTGGGCTAGTCAGTGGTTGGTGGGGTTGGTGGGGTTGTGTGGGCTAGTCAGTGGTTGGTGGGGTTGGTGGGCTAGTCAGTGGTTGGTGGGGTTGGTGGGGTTGGTGGGGTTGTGTGAGGTTAGTGGGCTAGTCAGTGGTTGGTGGGGTTGGTGGGGTTGGTGGGGTTGTGTGGGCTAGTCAGTGGTTGGTGGGGTTGTGTGGGCTAGTCAGTGGTTGGTGGGGTTGGTGGGGTTGGTGGGGTTGTGTGGGCTAGTCAGTGGTTGGTGGGGTTGTGTGGGCTTGTGTGGGCTAGTCAGTGGTTGGTTGGGTTGGTGGGGTTGGTGGGGTTGGTGGGGTTGTGTGGGCTAGTCAGTGGTTGGTGGGGTTGGTGGGGTTGGTGGGGTTGTGTGGGCTAGTCAGTGGTTGGTGGGGTTGGTGGGGTTGGTGGGGTTGGTGGGGTTGGTGGGGTTGGTGGGGTTGGTGGGGTTGGTGGGGTTGTGTGGTCTAGTCAGTGGTTGGTGGGGTTGGTGGGGTTGGTGGGGTTGGTGGGGTTGGTGGGGTTGGTGGGGTTGGTGGGGTTGGTGGGGTTGTGTGGGCTAGTCAGTGGTTGGTGGGGTTGCTGGGGTTGGTGGGGTTGGTGGGGTTGGTGGGGTTGTGTGGGCTAGTCAGTGGTTGGTGGGGTTGGTGGGGTTGGTGGGGTTGTGTTGGCTTGTCAGTGGTTGGTGGGGTTGGTGGGGTTGGTGGGGTTGGTGGGGTTGGTGGGGTTGTGTGGGCTAGTCAGTGGTTGGTGGGGTTGGTGGGGTTGGTGGGGTTGGTGGGGTTGGTGGGGTTGTGTGGGCTAGTCAGTGGTTGGTGGGGTTGGTGGGGTTGGTGGGGTTGGTGGGGTTGGTGGGGTTGGTGGGGTTGTGTGGGCTAGTCAGTGGTTGGTGGGGTTGGTGGGGTTGGTGGGGTTGGTGGGGTTGGTGGGGTTGTGTGGGCTAGTCAGTGGTTGGTGGGGTTGGTGGGGTTGGTGGGGTTGGTGGGGTTGTGTGGGGTTGTGTGGGGTTGTGTGGGCTAGTCAGTGGTTGGTCGGGTTGTGTGGGGTTGTGCGGGGTTGTGTGGGGTTGTGTGGGGTTGTGCGGGGTTGTGTGGGCTAGTCAGTGGTTGGTGGGGTTGGTGGGGTTGGTGGGGTTGTGTGGGCTAGTCAGTGGTTGGTGGGGTTGGTGGGCTAGTCAGTGGTTGGTGGGGTTGGTGGGGTTGTGTGAGGTTGTGTGGGCTAGTCAGTGGTTGGTGGGGTTGTGTGGGCTTGTGTGGGCTATTCAGTGGTTGGTGGGGTTGGTGGGCTTGTGTGGGGTTGTGTGGGCTTGTGTGGGCTAGTCAGTGGTTGGTGGGGTTGTGTGGGGTTGGTGGGGTTGTGTGGGGTTGTGTGGGGTTGTGTGGGCTAGTCAGTGGTTGGTGGGGTTGGTGGGGTTGTGTGGGCTAGTCAGTGGTTGGTGGGGTTGTGTGGGGTTGGTGGGGTTGTGTGGGGTTGTGTGGACTAGTCAGTGGTTGGTGGGGTTGGTGGGGTTGGTGGGGTTGTGTGGGCTAGTCAGTGGTTGGTGGGGTTGGTGGGGTTGGTGGGGTTGTGTGGGGTTGTGTGGGCTAGTCAGTGGTTGGTGGGGTTGGTGGGGTTGTGTGGGCTAGTCAGTGGTTGGTGGGGTTGGTGGGCTAGTCAGTGGTTGGTGGGGTTGGTGGGGTTGTGTGGGCTTGTGTGGGCTAGTCAGTGGTTGGTGGGGTTGTGTGGGCTTGTGTGGGCTAGTCAAAGGTTGGTGGGGTTGGTGGGGTTGGTGGGGTTGGTGGGGTTGGTGGGGTTGTGTGGGCTAGTCAGTGGTTGGTGGGGTTGGTGGGGTTGGTGGGGTTGTGTGGGCTAGTCAGTGGTTAGTGGGGTTGTGTGGGCTAGTCAAAGGTTGGTGGGGTTGGTGGGGTTGTGTGGGCTTGTGTGGGCTAGTCAAAGGTTGGTGGGGTTGGTGGGGTTGGTGGGGTTGTGTGGGCTAGTCAGTGGTTGGTGGGGTTGGTGGGGTTGGTGGGGTTGTGTGGGCTAGTCAGTGGTTGGTGGGGTTGTGTGGGGTTGTGTGGGGTTGTGTGGGCTAGTCAGTGGTTGGTGGGGTTGGTGGGGTTGTGTGGGCTTGTGTGGGCTAGTCAGTGGTTGGTGGGGTTGTGTGGGCTAGTCAGTGGTTGGTGGGGGGTTGTGTGGGGTTGTGAGGGGTTGTGTGGGGTTGTGTGGGGTTGTGTGGGGTTGTGTGGGGTTGTGAGGGTTGGTCTGTTAAACAACCAACCACTTAACCAGATAACCAGTGTTGATCTACGTGGTTTTACCGTTGCCATAGTAACGATCAGACCAAGATTGAATTTATTTACAAGATTGACATTCATACTTTAATTTTTGCCATTTAGCTCATTAATTATGCGTGGCACAGATCAGATTAGAGCAGTCGTGTGTGGGCGTGTGTGGGCGTGCGTGGGTGTGTGTGGGTGTGTGTGGGCGTGCGTGGGTGTGTGTGTACCCGTTGGCTTTGTGAGCGGATATGACGTCAATATTTCAATCGTGACCTGTGAGAGGTCAAGTTTGATGACATTCGACTGAGGTCACGTGATCCACTGCCTGTGACACACACACACACGGACACAAAGACAGACACACACAAAGACACACAGACAAAAGCACTCAGGACCCGTACAACCATCACATCGTAACGGGGCATTGGTTGGGTTACCTGGCCACACACACCATGCGGCCCACACCATGCGGCCCACATCATGCCGCCCACACCTAACCACACACACCATGCGGCCAACCACATGTTGCCCACACCATGCGGCCAACCACATGTGGCCCACATCATGCGGCCCACACCTAACCACACACACCATGCGGCCAACCACATGTTGCCCACACCATGCGGCCAACCACATGTGGCCCACATCATGCGGCCCACACCATGCGGCCCACACCATGCGGCCCACACCATGCGGCCCACACCATGCGGCCCACACCATGCGGCCAACCACATGCGGCCCACACCATGCAGCCCACATCATGCGGCCCACACCATGCGGCCACACCATGCGGCCCACATCATGCGGCCCACAAAATGCGGCCCACCCTTCACGACACAAATGACTGGACGGACCACATCCGTAGACAAAACACGGACCACATCCGTAGACAAAACACTGACCACATCCGTAGACAAAACACTGACCACATCTGTAGACAAAAACACTGATCACATCCGTGACACGTGTTTGTACACAAAGTGTACTTGTCATCTTCAGGCCGGGGTCTCACGATTGTTTCACTCGTGTCAACATCTTCAATTCATATTTGTATTAATTTAATTGGACTTTAATTAGACTTTAATTAGGCTTAAATTAGACTTTAATTAGGCTTAAATTAGATTAACCACAAATTTTTAATTAATAAAAGATGTTCAATGAAATAAGTAATTGAAGTACGGCATCAGGTCGTGCTAGCCTTGACCTTGCTAGAGAGGGTGGTACACAGGTTTTGATGACGTAGCCACCCCACTGAGATGAATGGAAGCACGACCCAAACAATCAACGGGTGTCACGTGATGTCAACCCAGGCGTCCACCTCGTGTTTACAATTTCCTGCCGTTTATTTTCAACCGACGAGTGACGTCATACCATCTCGATTCTGGAGCTGAGAGAGGGGTGGGGGAGGGGGGGGGGTTGATGCTACAAGAGCAGATGACTCGACAGAGATTTACAACGTGGTGGTTTAAAACAAGGGCAGACAAACAGGTAAAAAGCACCTTAACTAGCGGCAGACAATCTAAAGGTGATTTTTTTAATACAAACTTATCTGACGTCACTCACTATCTGGCCCGCAACAGTTTCCGGTTAATTGCTCCGGGCATGCGCAGAATAAAACATATTTCAAGCCTTGGGGTAGAAAGCTAATAACTTTTAAATTAATATGTAGCTAGGAACGGTAACTCTTGTAAAAGAAAATGTAGAAAAAATGATCCAGTACATGTTTTGTTTGATTTTTGTTTCTCTTCTAGGTGGGTTACTGTCCCTGGCTAATGGATCACAGCCGTCAGTACTGACACAGGCAGCTGTCAGTAGTTGACCACCTGGTGAGCTTACACCATCTCCACCCCACCCCCCCCCCCCCCCCACAGGCTGACAGAAGAAGGAATCTATGATAAGACTGGTGTAAACAGACTTAATGCACATCACGTGATAGGGTCAGGTAGTAGAACATTCCCTCCATGCATGGGTCCCCTAGGTTGACGTCAGTGTCAAAGGTCACGTGACACGACATGACCACTAGACTGTCAGGTCAAGCATGACAACACAAGTCCTAAAGGTGGTTTGTGGCACAGCCCTCCCACCCCAGGACCACCTCTGTCCCCTACCACCCCCATACCCCTTACACTCAACCAATCCTACACCCCCACCACCCCCTCCCCTTCTATAGTACGTGTTTCACCAGCGGAACATTTTTATTGATCAGAAATCGAAGTTCGATCTCACCGTTATGTTAGAAATCAATAGATCGCTGATCGATAACATGAAGCCTGCAGATGAATGCGTGGGGCAGGGGTGGACGTGTGACCTTCACCCCGGCGTCAAAGGTCACTCATCCGGCCAATCCCATTTCTCGCTACAGTTGAAATGTTAACACCTAGCGACCCCCTCTTGTACAGGGTCATCTTGGTGGCTCGCATATATGTAACACGGTTTCTGATTGGTTGTCAGGCTATGCAGGTCAGCAGTGACGTAGAAGACAGTTCGATATGTTTTCTGTCTGTCTGTCTGTCTGTCTGTCCGTCCGTCCGTCCGTCCGTCCGTCTGTCTGTCTGTCTGTCTGTCTGTCTGTCTGTCTGTCTGTCTGTCTGTCTGTCTGTCTGTCTGTCTGTCTGTCTGTCTGTCTGTATGTGTGTATGTGTGTATGTGTATGTGTGTATTAGCTCATGTTTTATATGTATTTGATGGGCTTTGTGTGACGTCATCGATAAGGCTTGACATCTCATGACATGACATTAGTGACTACACCTGACATGGTAAGTACACAATAAATGACGCACACGTCACACTTGACTGACTGTTATAGATACCGGTTGCAGTGTTATTTGGTCCAGTTTATTCAGAAGTTGCGTCACACAATCAAATGATTGTGTAGGTGACGATTGTGTCACCGGCTATCTAATGATTGGGTTGCAAGAATAATGGAAAACCTTTGTCTTAACTAGAGATCGTTCAATTTTCGAGTTGATAAAATATTGTTCTAGCTTTTTGTTTTGTTATTTATTTTGGTTACGATAATTTTATTGCATAAGTACCGTTACCGCTTACACATCCGCCATGTGTAGGTGAATCTCTCTGTAAGGGCGGGGGGGGGGGGGGTTGTGTATGGGAGGGTAAACAAAGATGACGATTGAGGATAGATTACATGTAAAAAAAAAAACACCTGTAAATTAGTCTACAGCTAAGTAAAATAAAACGGGTACGGCTAGATACAAATTATACAACTCAAGGGGAGATAATTCTAACCAGCGGGGAATCATTTGAGTTGTCCTTTATGCTTGACTGAACACGAGGTTTGCAGCGTCGTGTGGAAACAAGTTTGTTTCGCTGGGCACGTCTTCATCAGCTGGTTCATGAAGAGTCACGACAACTCAGTCTGGGCTGGTATACTTAGGGAGGAAGGGGGGGGGAAGAGGGACTACCTCCAACTCTAAAAATAGACTCGTTTTGGATAACTTCGGTGCCTGTGTACGCGTTTACCCCCCCCCCCCCCCCAAATAAAACCCAAATAAAAAAATATTAACAGCCTAAACAAACCTACTATACAA
The DNA here is from genome assembly GCF_028476545.2 of Physella acuta. NCBI lineage: Eukaryota > Metazoa > Mollusca > Gastropoda > Physidae > Physella > Physella acuta. The sequence goes on from NW_026732841.1 coordinate 314,711, forward strand.
CTCACTCACATAAATCTGACTCCTTCATACATAGAGTTTTGAAGTTAACCCACAACTTTGATAATTTCCCTTTGAGTTATAAATGATCTCACAATAGATCACAAACCTGAGCAGATCATAAATGTTAACACTAGGCAGATCATACACAAGAGACATATCCTGGGGTATTGATCGGGGTCTTAAACTTTTTTGTTATGAAGGGGTCGACTATTTTGTCGTGAGGGGGTCGACTATTTAACTTTTGTTATGAGGGGGTCGACTATTTTGTCGTGAGGGGGTCGACTATTTTGTCGTGAGGGGGTCGACTATTTAACTTTTGTCGTGAGGGGGTCGACTATTTTGTCGTGAGGGGGTCGACTATTTAACTTTTGTCGTGAGGGGGTCGACTATTTTGTCGTGAGGGGGTCGACTATTTAACTTTTGTCGTGAGGGGGTCGACTATTTAACTTTTGTCGTGAGGGGGTCGACTATTTTGTCGTGAGGGGGTCGACTATTTAACTTTTGTTATGAGGGGGTCGACTATTTTGTCGTGAGGGGGTCGACTATTTTGTCGTGAGGGGGTCGACTATTTAACTTTTGTCGTGAGGGGGTCGACTATTTAACTTTTGTCGTGAGGGGGTCGACTATTTTGTCGTGAGGGGGTCGACTATTTAACTTTTGTTGTGAGGGGGTCGACTATTTTGTCGTGAGGGGGTCGACTATTCAACTTTTGTTGTGAGGGGGTCGACTATTCAACTTTTGTTGTATGTTGAGATTGACCATTACATTTTAACAATTCTTCGAAACTAAACCAGAAATTGAATCGAAGTATAAAAAGTTATCATCAGAAACTTTAAGATGCACTTTAAAAAACCGCAAACCTTTTAGTATTTTGTAGTCAACATGATGCTTGCTGACAAGATGCCCCGAGTCAATTAATTAATTGGGTAATTGCTGATGTAACCCTAGTTACTGTGAGGTTATTCACCTCCGCGAACTAATCAAACCTATCGATTATGGAGATCGATGTCACCACGTGATCGAGACGAAAAATTCATCGTTTCAAATGTGTGACCCACACACAATGACCCACACACAATGACCCCTTGTATCAACACAATGACCCCATGTATCAACACAATGACCCCATGTATCAACACAATGACCCCATGTATCAACACAATGACCCCATGTATCAACACAATGACCCCCACACAATGACCTCATGTATCAACACAATGACCCCTTGTATCAACACAATGACCCCATATATCAACACAATGACCCCATGTATCAACACAATAACCCCCACACAATGACCCCCACACAATGACCCCCACACAATGACCCCTTGTATCTACACAATGACCCCATGTATGAACATAATGTGACCACAGAAGCAGCTAATATAACATTATGTTGTGTGTTGATGTTCAGAAAGAACACAAGAACACACTTGTATGTCAAGATTTGTTCATCTTTTTTAGAATTCACACCAGGGACTGGCATATTTTAATTTAACACATTCACAGTTCCAGGATTTGAACTTGGCCTAACTTCCACATCACCAAGGTCAACATCACCAAGGTCAACTTCAGAAAACCCAAACTTTAACAACAAGTTGTTTGTTGTGAAGGTCAAGGTGACATGCTCTCGTCTGGTCGTTTGACCGGTGCAGCGGCTCTTTCATGTCGGCCATCTTGTTTCAGCCTGAATGTTTACCTTTCTAAATTTAGACTGAAAATATTTTTACATTGAACTCTCCCAACTGGAACGTTATGGACTTGAGTTAAATTGTAAATCTGTCTGTATGCGCAGCTGTGATGCGCAGTTGAAGTTGTGTGGGAATTTGTGAAAATATGGGATGGATTGGTTTCATAGACGAAATGTGTATAGCCTGGGCGTGTTGTGAAGGACGAGGGAGGAGCGACTGGAAAAGTCGACTTCAGCGGACGCGTGTTGACAGGGTGGGTGGGGGGGGGGGGGGGGCACGTGATATTTTCGGGGGGGGGGGGGGTGGGAGGAGGACGGCGGACACTGGTTTTCGATATAAATTCCGTTTCGTTGGGGGGGGGGGGGGAGGGGTCGGTAGACTTTTTTCGGAGGGGGGGGGACCCTGAAGATGTGTCTGGAAGAACCTCTGCTCGTGTTTACATTACATGAGCTCAGGGTCGAATCAAATCAAGGAATTTATTCTACAGTCACACAATCCTTACCTCAGTCACACAATCCTTACCTCAGTCACACAATCCTTACCTCAGTCACACAATCCTTACCTCAGTCACACAATCCTTACCTCAGTTGTCTTAGTCACACAATCCTTACCTCAGTCACACAATCCTTACCTCAGTCACACAATCCTTACCTCACTAGTCTTAGAGAGATGTAAACAAACATGGAGGTCATGACCTTGGGGTGGCCTTGCGTCACTAGCTTGCAGCTTCCGACGTGAGCAAATGATGAAACAGAGATGACTCGAGCCTTTCTGCGACATCTGAAAACGGTTGTCCATCAGGCTAATCTAACCGGAAATCACGGGGAGCGGCCAGCCAATCACAGGAGGTCACGTGTCATTCCACACACCGTACTGACCGCCACGACCTTGACCCCGGCTTTCGTCTGATTTCATCATCCAGTTCAGGTGCGATCACCCACGAGACTGCCTCGAGTCATTTGGTTACCTCCCCTTAATCTTTGATCTTATCTCAGGGTCGGCGCTCAGGTGGGTCAGGGTCAGTTGAGGAGGGGGGGGGGGGTGTCATAGGAAGACGTTGTCAAGTCACAAACAATGCGAGAGGTCAGTGTTACGTGACATGTAAAGTTCAGTTTTATTTTTTAGTTCTATGGACATGACGCCAGTGACTCCCACATAGATGTGACGCCACTTACTTCCACAAGGACATGACGCCACTGACTTCACATGGACGTGACGCCACTGACTCCCACATGGACGTGACGCCACTGACTCCCACATGGACGTGACGCCACTGACTCCCACATGGACGTGACGCCACTGACTCCCACATGGACGTGACGCCACTGACTCCCACATGGACGTGACGCCACTGACTCCCACATGGACGTGACGCCACTGACTCCCACATGGACGTGACGCCCCTGACTCCCACATACATGTGACGCCACTGACTCTCAGCTATATCCGAGCTGACTCCCTTAAGTGACATAAAACTTAATCAGATAACATCAAACGCTGACAGGAACTGAGGGGTGAGGTTTAACTCTGGTTTAACTCTGGTTTAACTCTGCGTTAAACTGTGTCAGAAACCGATCATTGACAGATCGATGAGAGATCAATGGTCATGACGTCACAGCTGATGAAATCAATGTCTGGTTGTTAATCACACACCGTCCTCGTGTGTGAGGGGGGTGGGGGTAGGGGGTAGGGTGGCCTTGTACTGTGTGAGTGTTTGTTGTGAGTGATGTAAGAGGGGTGGTGTGTGTGAAGCAGTGACGTCACCGTCTGTCCTGTACTTAAAACCACGTGACCAGCCACCAACCCCCGGTAGCGCCACCTAGAGGGATGAATAATTCACCAGCCACTTGGTGGCGACTGGTCGAGTCGCTAGGGCACCAGACATCGGCTTTTGTTCAACGTCGTACGGGAGTCACTTCAACAACCTTTTCTGGGGACAAACTCATTAGCCCCAGTCTAATTAACATAATTACAGGACTTTTTAAAGGAAAAACTCGAATTAATTATCTTGTTATAATTCCCCTGTCCAGCATATGTGTCGCCCTATATCCGACTATCAACATGCAGCTAGACAGAGACCTAACTAGACAGAGACCTATCAACCTGTAGCTAGACAGAGACCTAACTAGACAGAGACCTAACTATCAACATGTAGCTAGACAGAGACCTAACTATCAACATGTAGCTAGACAGAGACCTAACTATCAACCTGTAGCTAGACAGAGACCTAACTAGACAGAGACCTATCAACCTGTAGCTAGACAGAGACCTAACTAGACAGAGACCTAACTATCAACATGTAGCTAGACAGAGACCTAACTATCAACATGTAGCTAGACAGAGACCTAACTATCAACCTGTAGCTAGACAGAGACCTAACTATCAACATGTAGCTAGACAGAGACCTAACTATCAACATGTAGCTAGACAGAGACCTAACTATCAACCTGTAGCTAGACAGAGACCTAACTATCAACCTGTAGCTAGACAGAGACCTAACTAAACAGAGACCAAAGCTTCTAGTCCTCACTTTCTCATCTACCTAGTCATGACGTTTTTATCGTTTAATCACCGCTGCCTATCCTAGCTCCACATTTCCTTCTTATCATTATCTTATTCATTGTCCTATTCATTATTCACCAATAAAGACTTCCTGCCACGATGAAGTCCTCCAAACTTGTCCTGTGTTTACTAACATCTGGGTTATTGCCCTTGGGCGGTGATGATGACGCAGGTATCTGTCACTGATGATGGGGGGGGGGGGGGGGGGGCTGTACTCTGTGCTGGTCCTATAGACGATATAGTACTTTCACGGGTGGGGCGGGGGTCTGGGCGTCGGGGTGACGGGGTCAACTACCTGACACTCTGTTAAGCCCTGGGGCGGGCAGGGTATGGACTAATCGACTGAGGTCATCACATACTTAAGTACTTTTGTTGTGCTGTGTTGTGTGATGTGTACTGTGTGTTGTGTGTTGTGTTGTGTGCTGTGTGTTGTGTGTTGTGTTGTGTACTGTGTGTTGTATGTTGTGTTGTGTGTTGTGTTGTGTGCTGTGTGTTGTGTGTTGTGTGTTGTTTTGTGTACTGTGTGTTGTGTGTTGTGTGTTGTGTTGTGTGTTGTGTTGTGTGCTGTGTGTTGTGTGTTGTGTTGTGTGCTGTGTACTGTGTGTTGTGTTGTGTGCTGTGTACTGTGTGTTGTGTGTTGTGTTGTGTGCTGTGTACTGTGTGTTGTGTGTTGTGTGCTGTGTTGTGTGCTGTGTACTGTGTGTTGTGTGTTGTGTTGTGTGCTGTGTACTGTGTGTTGTGTGATGTGTGCTGTGTGCTGTGTGTTGTGTGCTGTGTGTTGTGTGTTGTGTGTTTATCCCTTTGGTTTGGCCAAGATAAAGCACACACTTAAGTCACGTGACCAGGTGAACATAAAAATATCTGGACGTTTGGCAGCGTCAACAGGTAAATGACGTCAAAAATGGCGTCTACGGGTAAATGACGTCACAAAGCGTCAAAAGGAGGTAAATTTTATGATTGAATTCTCTCGTCTAGAGGTGAGTCGTAAATCTTTTGTAGCCGGCTCACATCAATGGTACCGTTTGAGTCGTAGACACGGTTAGTAATTCATTAAAAACTAATTAGCCAATTTAGGAACGGCAACATGAGGTAAACAAAAGACGGCAGACACAAAAAGTCTGATCAGATTTCAGATAAGACTTTCATTAACACTGTACTCACCTCATGAGATCAAACATTGTCTGACCCAGGTGTCAAGAATCTTTCTGAGCTCCGAACAAATGACGCGCGTCATAGAGTCACAGAATTTTTGCGTCTTTAACTTAAGAGCGCCATTGTTATGATATTAAAGTCAGCCATTCTTGTGATATTAAAGACACCATCTGTCGACACAAGTTTGGTCCTCTAATTTTATCCAAAACATTTTTTTATTGCTACACTTTCTGCAGACGACAAAATGTCCCGGATATAAGATGGCTATGACGTCAGCATTCACCGTTTTTATTTGAAAGAGAATGATTGGATGAAATTTTAAACAAAATGATAAATGTGAACAAAATGATAAATGTGAACAAAATGTGAAGTGTGAACTTGTATCTTTTAACTCAGATTTCTAGACACGAACAAAACCAAAACACTACACACCCCACACAACACTCTCCACACACTACACACCACTCTTCACACACTACACACCACTCTCCACACACTACAAACCACTCTCCACATACCACACACCATTGTACACACACCACCGTCACACGCTACACACCACACACCACACGTAATACGCCACATTTTTCCGGTCGCCAGTGTTACTGTTATCCACTCCACACAACCAAATTTGACAAAATAATGTACTCCACTGTGCGCCACTCTTCTATTTGTACTTTCTACAAGGTCAAATCCATAACTAATCTTGTAACTAATTAGTGTGACGTCACAATGGCCTGATAACCGCTGATAACTAAGGGATATGTTTCATAGAGAAACTGATCCATCTACCTTCGTCTGGCTTGTTCATTTACAGCTGTTGTGTTTACATCTGATATGTTGGCCTGGCATCGGTCTTATCATTTTGTCAATGGTAAAACTTGTCAAACAACTTGTCAAACAACTTGTCAAACAACTTGTCGAACAATAACTTGTCAAACAACTTGTCAAACAACTTGTCAAACAAACAACTTGTCAAACAAACAACTTGTCAAAAAAACAACTTGTCAAACAAACAACTTGTCAAACAAACAACTTGTCAAACAAACAACTTGTCAAACAAACAACTTGTCAAACAAACAACTTGTCAAAAAAACAACTTGTCAAACAAACAACTTGTCAAACAAACAACTTGTCAAACAAACAACTTGTCAAACAAACAACTTGTCAAACAAACAACTTGTCAAACAAACAACTTGTCAAACAAACAACTTGTCAAACAAACAACTTGTCAAACAAACAACTTGTCAAACAAACAACTTGTCGAACAACTTGTCGAACAACTTGTCGAACAACTGAGCCAAGTTTCTGCTAGATGAGTCTTGGGTTAAAGTTGACCTCAACTCTACCTCACCTAGTCTTTTTAAAGACTGAGATACGTTTTTAGGTGAGTCGTGATCACGCAGGTCAAACAGATCATTATGCCAGGGCATTAGATGCCTCGAGTGCCAGGGCATTAGATGCCTCGAGTGCCAGGGCATTAGATGCCTCGAGTGCCAGGGCATTAGATAACGAGATCACGTGATCCCCGTCTAGTTGCAGGAACTGCTGAAACCAGATCCGGTCATCTGCTGGCCCTTACGGCACCACCGCTGTTTGATTCTGGAATGTTCTCTCCTGGACGGGTTGTGATCCCAAAGTCGGGGCTTCGAACTCGGGACCTTCAGGTTGGCAGCCATGTGCACCTCCACCCGACCTAAACTTCCTGGTTACAACTTTAACAGGCTGAGGGAAACAATTCTAGAGTATTCTAGAATTTACGTTTTGCTTTCTCCAGTAACCTTGAACTAGATGTGACCTAGATTTATCCATTGACCAGGCCGCTTGGTTCTGATCTTAAGTCCTCTGACGTCATCACTAAGTCGCAGATCCTAGATTAAACTAGCCCCCCCCCCCCCCCTCATATCGTGTATGGCAATAAGGATGAATTTGACCCCCCCCCCCAAACCCCACAACTGTCCAAAAGTCAGGTCGAACCACCCCTCCCCTCCCCCCCCTCCCTTCACTAAGTGATAAATCACTTTCTCCAGGCCTACCAGACGACACCTAACTGCGCATGCGTGAAGCGTCTACCCGTTGATTCATTTGGCAGACGTGTACAGAATTTGATTCATATCATAGGACACGCGTACTTTAGATGACCTTCAGTCAGATTTCCCAAGGTCATGTTAAAGTGCAGTAGCTCATGCAGACGTAGCTGATATCTTCAAACACACACAGCGACACACACGCACACAGACACGCACACAGAAACACACATACACACGCACACATAGACACACACATAGACACGCACACAGACACACACACAGACACACACACAGACACACACACAGACACACACATAGACACACACACACAGACACACAGAAACATACATAGACACGCACACACACAGACATACCCATAGACACACACACAGACACACACAGACACACAGAAACATACATAGACACGCACACACAGACACACACATAGACACGCACACAGATACACACACAGAGACACACACACATACACAGACACACACATAGACACGCACACAGATACACATACACAGACACACACATAGACATGCACACAGATACACACAGAGACACACACAGACACACACACAGACACACACACAGACACACAGAAACATACATAGACACGCACACAAACACACACATAGACACGCACACAGATACACTAACAGAGACACACACATACACAGACACACATAGACATGCACACAGATACACACACAGAGACACACACAGACACACACACAGACACACACACAGACACACACATAGACATGTCAGAACATGATCGAGTTTAGTTTTTCAATCATCATGGAATGGTTTTCATTATTTTGTGTGTTTGTGTTTGATAGTGTGTGCGTGTGTGAGTGAATGGTGGGGAATGAGTGTGTGTGTATGAGTGGTAAACGGAAAAAAAGTCACAGGAAAAAAAACACAGAAAAAAAGTCACAGTTTTTGCTAGGAAAAAAAGTCACAGAAAAAAAGTCACAGTGGAAAAATTTTATCGGAAAAAAAGTCACGGAAATAAAGTCACAGAAAAAAAGTCACAAAAATCTTTTTAGAAATATTTTTATTAATTTGTTAAGAATTGTAAAACTTTGTGTGTTTATTGTTGCGGGTTGTATTTTTTGATAGCATAAATTATTTATAGACGTTAAAAGCATTATGATTTATAACAATTGTAAGTAAAAATACTCTAAGATAATTAACACAACAATCTCAACTTTTGTTACATATTTAGTTAAATACGCGGTAGAAAAGTTAATTATAAAAGAAATTTAGGCACATTTTGCCGTAGGCTATTCTCTGGTCGGCCTCTCCTCGGTAGTCATTGTCCGAACATATTTTGTGTTGTTGACGTCATGCGTCAATGACAGCCTTTGAACCTTGTCGGCTTTCTGTTTTGATCCTAAGTTTTGTTATGTAATGAGCGTGATAAATGTGGGCAGTAAAGGTGGTTGAACTAAATATAGCTATTGCTGCCATGAGTTGAAGGCAGCAATTCAGATGAACTTACCATTTCACGGTAATTTAATATTGGTATTAAAAAAAACACGATAATAAAAACATGGACTTTGTGGCATTCTATTAAACGCTACTAATCTTAAGTTTAAAATAATTACAATCTACATACTTCATAATAACTTTTTTCAGATGAATTATAAAAATTCCTATGCGTATACAGCCTACACACATTACATTACATTTAATTAATCCTAAGTTAATTTGCACTCTCTCAATATTTAATACATAAAAGTATTAACAAATATCATGCAAATATATATTTGTGACTTTTTTTCCTGTGACTTTTTTTCCTGTGACTTTTTTTCCTGTGACTTTTTTTCCTGTGACTTTTTTTCTGTGTTTTTTTTTCCTGTGTTTTTTTTTTCCTGTGTTTTTTTTTCCTGTGACTTTTTTTCCTACAATCGTATGAGTATGTGTGTGCGTGTGTGAATGTATGGTTTGTGTTTGATGCTATGATTAGGGTGAAATTATAATCTAAAGTTGTTGGGTTTTTTTTGGAGGGGGGAGGGAGCGAGGTTTTTTTTTTTTGGCTTGTCACACAACCACACACGTTAACTTGTTAATTTAATCTAACACAACAACTCTTTGTACACAGGTGTGTGTGTGTGTGTGTGTGTGTGTGTGTGTGTGTGTTGTAAACATCGTCTACTCACTGATCTGATCGAATCCTTGTAAAAACATGTTTCACATTTTTCTCGTGTAATCTCAGCCCCTCCCCCCCCCCCCGTCTGCCTTCACTTCAAAGTATTACGTCATCGATTATCTGCCAATAATATTTTCATGACGTCATCGTCTGACCGACAGATTTCAGACTGGGCGCACTTTAAATGGGTGTTTACTCGGTCTGTCTGTCCGTCCGTCCGTCCGTCCGTCTGTCCGTCTGTCCGTCTGTCTGTCTGTTTGTAATCATCTAACGTCATGGGTTACACTGACGTTACACGGTTGTAAGAGAGTCTTTGATTGGCTGTTGTTTAATTTATGTTTGGTCTAGGGGTCTATGGGTCTAGGGGTCTATGGGTCAAGGGGTCTATGGGTCTATGGGTCTATGGGTCTATGGGTCTATGGGTCTATGGGTCTATGGGTCTATGGGTCTATGGGTCTATGGGTCTATGGGTCTATGGGTCTATGGGTCTATGGGTCTATGGGTCTATGGGTCTATGGGTCTATGGGTCTATGGGTCTATGGGTCTATGGGTCTAGGGGTCTATGGGTCTAGGGGTCCGCCCCACAAACCACGGCTTGACCTCAACATGGTAGTGACGTCACGACACGAGGGGTAGGTGGACAAGACTACCGGACCGTGACGAGGTACTAACGTGACCCGCCCGACACGCTCCACTGCACTCGGCACTAGCCTCACTTCTCAGGCGTGACGGATGGGTGGGTCACTCAGGGGTCATTAGGGGTCATTTACAAGTCACCAGGTGGAAAAGTTCAACTCGGCCTACTAATGTTTGCCTACCTCAGCTGTCCTACACTCCCTCACCTCATGATCATTAGCCCCCCCCCCCACCTGCTTATATTGATGACAGTTTAAATCCAGCTTTACTGTAAACCCTAGACTTGTTCGCCCCCTCAAACGTATACAGTAAGCCATCCTTACGTATACAGTAAGCCATCCTTACGTATACAGTAAGCCATCCTTACATATACATTAAGCCATCCTTACATATACAGTAAGCCATCCTTACGTATACAGTAAGCCATCCTTACGTATACAGTAAGCCATCCTTACATATACAGTAAGCCATCCTTACGTATACAGTAAGCCATCCTTACGTATACAGTAAGCCATCCTTACGTATACAGTAAGCCATCCTTACATATACAGTAAGCCATCCTTACGTATACAGAAAGCCATCCTTATATATACAGTAAGCCATCCTTATATATACAGTAAGCCATCCTTACATATACAGTAAGCCATCCTTACATATACAGTAAGCCATCCTTACGTATACAGTAAGCCATCCTTACATATACAGTAAGCCATCCTTACGTATACAGTAAACCATCCTTACGTATACAGTAAGCCATCCTTACATATACAGTAAGCCATCCTTACATATACAGTAAGCCATCCTTACATATACAGTAAGCCATCCTTACGTATACAGTAAGCCATCCTTACGTATACAGTAAGCCATCCTTACGTATACAGTAAGCCATCCTTATATATACAGTAAGCCATCCTTATATATACAGTAAGCCATCCTTACATATACAGTAAGCCATCCTTACGTATACAGTAAACCATCCTTACGTATACAGTAAGCCATCCTTACGTATACAGTAAGCCATCCTTACATATACAGTAAGCCATCCTTACGTATACAGTAAGCCATCCTTACGTATACAGTAAGCCATCCTTACGTATACAGTAAGCCATCCTTACGTATACAATAAGCCATCCTTACGTATACAGTAAGCCATCCTTACTCTAGTTACCCAAAGACAAAAGTTACTCCAGTGTTTCTTTCAGGCATCTCTCCGGCGGGAGAGGGGGGAGTCAAGTCTCCCTACCCCCCCCCCCCCCCATCGTTCCTCACACTAAATATATTTTTTAAAAGAGTTATATTTTCGATTATGCCCTCTCAAAGAAGCTCCAAGTCATTTCCCCCTTCCGCCCCCCCCCCCCTCCCTGGAGAAAAATGTCAGAAAGAAACCCAGATGACCTAATGAAACCGAAATGTCTACATACGACCTAGTGTCTTGTCCATTCCATATTTGTCGTTGTCCCCAGCTAGAGGCTTGTTGCATAAGTGCAACACAATTGTTGTTTCACATTGCCACAGTTTTCGAACTAATTAAACATTGAGGACATTCATATCAGGCTTAGGTAGGACATTGACACGAGGACATTCATATTAGACTTAGGTAGGACATTGACACGAGGACATTCATATCAGGCTTAGGACAATGACACGACAGTCACGCAACAAACGTTTCATATTTCATCAGAAGATGCAAATCTTCCCCAAGACGTGCCCCCTCCCCCCCCCCACTGTGACGTCATTTTATCCGACACCTTGTCACAATTGGAACCAGATCTGTGGCACGCTTGCCCTTGATGGGGGGGGGGGACGGGTGGAGGGGGGACAACTCTGGATCACAGGTTCCATGGGTGCCCTGTGTCACGTGATAGCCACCGGAAAACTCCAGGATTTGTCCGGAGACAAGGTCAAGGTCAGTGTTTCAGCCTGTGGCTGTCATTCCTGCGACAGGGCGTAATCCTATCACGTGACAGAGGTCACTGGTTCACGGCGCGGATGACGCAACAAGTTCAGCATCAAGTTTTATGATCAGGATCAAATTTTGGGATCAGCATTAAGTTTTGGGATCAGCATCAAGTTTTATTATCAGGATCAAATTTTGGGATCAGCACCAAGTTTTGAGATCAGCATCAAAGTTTAGGATCAGCATCAAGTTTTGGGATCAGCATCAAGTTTTGGGATAAACAACAAGTTTTGTGATCAGCATCAAGTTTTATGATCAGCATCAAGTTTTATGATCAGGATCAAGTTTTGAGATCAGCATCAAAGTTTAGGATCAGCATCAAGTTTTGGGATCAGCATCAAGTTTAGGGATCAGCATCAAGTTTTGGGATCAGCATCAAAGTTTGGGATCAGCATCAAGTTTTGGGGTCAGCATCAAGTTTTGGGATCAGCATCAAGTTTTGGGATCAGCATCAAGTTTTGAGATCAGCATCAAAGTTTGGGATCAGCATCAAGTTTTGGGATCAGCATCAAGTTTTGGGATCAGCAACAAGTTTTGAGATCAACAACAAGTTTTGGGATCAGCATCAAGTTTTGGGATCAGCCCCAAATTTTGGGATCAACAACAAGTTTTGGGATCAGCATCAAGTTTTGGGATCAGCATCAAGTTTTGGGATCAGCATCAAGTTTTGGGATCAGCATCAAAGTTTGGGATCAGCATTAAGTTTTGGGATCAGCATCAAGTTTTGAGATCAGCATCAAAGTTTAGGATCAGCATCAAGTTTTGGGATCAGCATCATGTTTTGGGATAAACAACAAGTTTTGGGATCAGCATCAAGTTTTATGATCAGCATCAAGTTTTATGATCAGGATCAAGTTTTGAGATCAGCATCAAAGTTTAGGATCAGCATCAAGTTTTGGGATCAGCATCAAGTTTTGGGATCAGCATCAAGTTTTGGGATCAGCATCAAAGTTTGGGATCAGCATCAAGTTTTGGGGTTAGCATCAAGTTTTGGGATCAGCATCAAGTTTTGGGATCAGCATCAAGTTTTGAGATCAGCATCAAAGTTTGGGATCAGCATCAAGTTTTGGGATCAGCATCAAGTTTTGGGATCAGCAACAAGTTTTGAGATCAGCATCAAAGTTTGGGATCAGCATAAAGTTTTGGGATCAGCATCACGTTTTGGGATAAACAACAAGTTTTGGGATCAGCAACAAGTTTTGGGATCAGCATCAAGTTTTGGGATCAACAACAAGTTTTGGGATCAGCATCAAGTTTTGGGATCAGCCCCAAATTTTGGGATCAACAACAAGTTTTGGGATCAGCATCAAGTTTTGGGATCAGCATCAAGTTTTGGGATCAGCATCAAGTTTTGGGATCAGCATCAAAGTTTGGGATCAGCATTAAGTTTTGGGATAAGCATCAAGTTTTGAGATCAGCATCAAAGTTTAGGATCAGCATCAAGTTTTGGGATCAGCATCATGTTTTGGGATAAACAACAAGTTTTGAGATCAGCATCAAATTTTGGGATCAGCATCAAGTTTTGGGATCAGGATCAAGTTTTGGGATCAGCATCAAGTTTATTATCAGCATCAAATTTTGGGATCAGCATCAAATTTTGGGATCAGCATCAAGTTTTGGGATCAGCATCCAGTTTTGGGATCAGCATCAAGTTTTGGGATCAGCATCCAGTTTTGGGATCAGCATCAAGTTTTGGGATCAGGAGCAAGTTTTGGGATCAGCATCAAGTTTCGGGATCAGCATCAAGTTTTATTATCAGGATCAAATTTTGGGATCAGCACCAAGTTTTGAGATCAGCATCAAAGTTTAGGATCAGCATCAAGTTTTGGGATCAGCATCATGTTTTGGGATAAACAACAAGTTTTGGGATCAGCATCAAGTTTTATGATCAGCATCAAGTTTTATGATCAGGATCAAGTTATGAGATCAGCATCAAGTTTTGGGATCAGCATCCAGTTTTGGGATCAGCATCAAGTTTTGGGATCAGCATCCAGTTTTGGGATCAGCATCAAGTTTTGGGATCAGGAGCAAGTTTTGGGATCAGCATCGAGTATTGGGGTCATCATCAAGTTTTGGGATCAGCATCAAGTTTTGGGATCAACATCAAGTTTTGGGATCAGCATCAAAGTTTGGGATCAGCATCAAGTTTTGGGATCAACAACAAGTTTTGGGATCAGCATCAAGTTTTGGGATCAGCATCAAGTTTTGAGATCAGCATCAAAGTTTAGGATCAGCATCAAGTTTTGGGATCAGCATCAAGTTTTGGGATCAGCATCAAGTTTTGGGATCAGCATCAAAGTTTGGGATCAGCATCAAGTTTTGGGGTCAGCATCAAGTTTTGGGATCAGCATCAAGTTTTGGGATCAGCATCAAGTTTTGAGATCAGCATCAAAGTTTGGGATCAGCATCAAGTTTTGGGATCAGCATCAAGTTTTGGGATCAGCAACAAGTTTTGAGATCAGCATCAAAGTTTGGTATCAGCATAAAGTTTTGGGATCAGCATCACGTTTTGGGATAAACAACAAGTTTTGGGATCAGCAACAAGTTTTGGGATCAGCATCAAGTTTTGGAATCAACAACAAGTTTTGGGATCAGCATCAAGTTTTGGGATCAGCCCCAAATTTTGGGATCAACAACAAGTTTTGGGATCAGCATCAAGTTTTGGGATCAGCATCAAGTTTTGGGATCAGCATCAAGTTTTGGGATCAGCATCAAAGTTTGGGATCAGCATTAAGTTTTGGGATCAGCATCAAGTTTTGAGATCAGCATCAAAGTTTAGGATCAGCATCAAGTTTTGGGATCAGCATCAAGTTTTGGGATAAACAACAAGTTTTGAGATCAGCATCAAATTTTGGGATCAGCATCAAGTTTTGGGATCAGGATCAAGTTTTGGGATCAGCATCAAGTTTATTATCAGCATCAAATTTTGGGATCAGCATCAAATTTTGGGATCAGCATCAAGTTTTGGGATCAGCATATAGTTTTGGGATCAGCATCAAGTTTTGGGATCAGCATCCAGTTTTGGGATCAGCATCAAGTTTTGGGATCAGGAGCAAGTTTTGGGATCAGCATCAAGTTTTGGGGTCAGTATCAAGTTTTGGGATCAGCATCAAGTTTTGGGATCAACATCAAGTTTTGGGATCAGCATCAAAGTTTGGGATCAGCATCAAGTTTTGGGATCAACAACAAGTTTTGGGATCAGCATCAAGTTTTGGGATCAGCATCAAGTTTTGAGATCAGCATCAAAGTTTGGGTACAGCATCAAGTTTTGGGATCAGCATCAAGTTTTGGGATCAGCATCAAGTTTTGAGATCAGCATCAAAGTTTGGGATCAGCATCAAGTTTTGGGATCAGCATCAAGTTTTGGGATAAACAACAAGTTTTGGGATCAGCAACAAGTTTTGGGATCAGCATCAAGTTTTGGGATCAACAACAAGTTTTGGGATCCGCATCAAGTTTTGGGATCAGCCCCAAATTTTGGGATCGACAACAAGTTTTGGGATCAGCATCAAGTTTTGGGATCAGCATCAAGTTTTGGGATCAGCATCAAGTTTTGGGATCAGCATCAAGTTTTGGGATCAACAACAAGTTTTGGGATCAGCATCAAGTTTTGGGATCAGCCCCAAATTTTGGGATCAGCATCCAGTTTTGGGATCAGCCCCAAATTTTGGGATCAACAACAAGTTTTGGGATCAGCATCAAGTTTTGGGATCAGCATCAAGTTTTGGGATCAACAACAAGTTTTGGGATCAGCATCAAGTTTTGGGATCAGCCCCAAATTTTGGGATCAGCATCCAGTTTTGGGATCAGCCCCAAATTTTGGGATCAACAACAAGTTTTGGGATCAGCATCAAGTTTTGGGATCAGCATCAAGTTTTGGGATCAACAACAAGTTTTGGGATCAGCATCAAGTTTTGGGATCAGCCCCAAATTTTGGGATCAGCATCCAGTTTTGGGATCAGCCCCAAATTTTGGGATCATCAACAAGTTTTGGGATCAGCCCCAAATTTTGGGATCAGCATCCAGTTTTGGGATCAGCCCCAAATTTTGGGATCAGCATGAAGCCTGGAAAAAAAGAATTGCAGGAATTTATTTTGGGATCATCAACAAGTTTTGGGATCAGCCCCAAATTTTGGGATCAGCATCCAGTTTTGGGATCAGCCCCAAATTTTGGGATCAGCATGAAGCCTGGAAAAAAAGAATTGCAGGAATTTATTTCCCAAACAAACATTAGGTCACGGAGCAAGATTGGATGAGCTGACGTCACCGCATGATTGATGACGTAACTAATGTAGGTTTTCCTTGCTATTGACCAGACGACACACGCATGATACATGCTGGTGACGTCTCTGACCTGAGACGACATCTGGGTCTTGGCAAAAGCTGGATTTGATCCCGCACCGTTGGTTCAAACATTGCTCCATCAGGTATGGTCGTTAAAATATATTGCTCGGATTATTGGGCGACCAAAGCTCTAACAATTCACCGAATAATATGTCTGTCGTTACTCTCGTAGTCCATTCATTAACAATTTTTTGTTCTTTTTAACTCTTTTTGCAAGGGGTTGAGTTCAAAGATCGAACACACTTTGATCGATTTCATTCGGTCTGATTTCCTTACGACTATGTTCTTATGTTGTTCTTTGAAGACAACACAATAGTTTTTTGATGCTTAGAAAGTCATTGGTTGATTAAAATACAAATAAGTGGCCGACGGTGAGTGATGCTGTGACGTCATGTCTGGAATATTTTGTTTCATCTGTTCTTATAGGGCTGGTAAGTAGGTCATCAACCAGTTCTATGTCTCATGCAGGTTTTATTGAGCCGTGGAACTGGTTGGTTATCTACTTACCAGCCCTATAGTCGTCACAGTTTGGTCTAGCTATGGCTGTAGGTTCTAGCTTTGTCTAGCTTTGTCTAGCTATGGCTGTAAGTTCTAGCTTTGCCTAGCTATGTCTGTAGGTTCTAGCTTTGTCTAGCTATGGCTGAGGTACCCAGCTTTGTCTAGCTATGGCTGTAGGTTCTAGCTTTGTCTAGCTATGACTGAGGTACCCAGCTTTGTCTAGCTATGGCTGTAGGTTCTAGCTTTGTCTAGCTATTGCTGTGGGACCCAGCTTTGTCTAGCTATGGCTGTAAGTTCTAGCTTTGTCTAGCTATGTCTGTAGGTTCTAGCTTTGTCTAGCTATGGCTGTAGGTTCTAGCTTTTTCTAGCTATTGTTATCAAGCAAAAGTTGATTTGTGGAAGTCTTGATCAAGTTTAGCTGAGGACAGGACAGGGGTCAGGGGTCAGGGGTCAGAGGTCAGGGGTCAGGGGTCATGTCGTGTACTTTAACTAGTCTCGTGTCATTAGGGAGCTTGTCACATCTAATTAATTAAAGGCTATCCGCCCTAACAGTTAATGAACACATCTAATTAATTAAAGGCTATCCGCCCTAACAGTTAATGAACAAATCTAATTAATTAAAGGCTATCCGCCCTAACAGTTAATGAACACATCTAATTAATTAAAGGCTATCCACCCTAACAGTTAATGAACACATCTAATTAATTAAAGGCTATCCACCCTAACATTTAATGAACACATCTAATTAATTAAAGGCTATCCACCCTAACAGTTAATTAATTGGCTACATGACTTTACATTGGTCGTGTAATACAGCTAGGGTGATTTGTTCTGATTAAATATGTTAATTTTTTTATGCACTTAGTACCAGTAGTTTTAGAACCATTTTATTAAATGACCATTTTATTAAATGACCATTTCATTAAATGACCATTTTATTAAATGACTATTTGATTAAATGACCATTTTATTAAATGACCATTTTATTAAATGACCCTTTTATTAAATGACCCTTTTATTAAATGATCTTTTTATTAAATGGCCATTTTATTAAATGACCTTTTTATTAAATGACCTTTTTATTAAATGACCATTTTATTAAATGACCATTTTATTAAATGACCATTTTATTAAATGACCGTTTTATTAAATGACCTTTTTATTAAATGACCATTTTATTTATTTCTCCTATTTCCACATACATTAGTTCATTACACCTAACCGCCACCTCAATTAATTAAACCAAGCCATTGCCACATTTAGAAACTTTCCCCAACCAGTGCCACATATAGACTTGACCAAACGTTCACTTGACTAAACTCTACAACAACCAGTTACTAACCAAACGTTCACTTGACTAAACTCTACAACAACCAGTTACTAACCAAACGTTCACTGGACTAAACTCTACAACAACCAGTTACTAACCAAACGTTCACTGGACTAAACTCTACAACAACCAGTTACTAACCAAACGTTGACTAACCTCTACAACAACCAGTTACTAACCAAACGTTCACTGGACTAAACTGTACAACAACCAGTTACTAACCAAACGTTCACTGGACTAAACTGTACAACAACCAGTTACTAACCAAACGTTCACTGGACTAAACTCTACAACAACCAGTTACTAACCAAACGTTCACTGGACTAAACTCTACAACAACCAGTTACTAACCAAACGTTCACTGGACTAAACTCTACAACAACCAGTTACTAACCAAACCTTCACTGGACTAAACTCTACAACAACCAGTTACTATCCACACGTTCACTAAACTCTACAACAACCAGTTACTAACCAAACGTTCACTGGACTAAACTCTACAACAACCAGTTACTATCCACACGTTCACTAAACTCTACAACAACCAGTTACTAACCAAACGTTCACTGGACTAAACTCTACAACAACCAGTTACTATCCACACGTTCACTAAACTCTACAACAACCAGTTACTAACCAAACGTTCACTGGACTAAACTCTACAACAACCAGTTACGCAAAGAAAAAAAACCCAATCTGATTCATTTCTGCGCATCGAAAATTCGATGTCAGAATATTTTTAGACGTCAAAGAATCGATGGGTAGACAGTGACCTACTTTTAGACGGGCAGTCAGTGACCTACTTTTAGACGGGCAGTCAGTGACCTACTTATAGATGGGCAGTCAGTGACCTACTTAGAGATGGGTAGTCAGTGACCTACTTTTAGACGAGCAGTCAGTGACCTACTTATAGATGGGCAGTCAGTGACCTACTTAGAGATGGGTAGACAGTGTGACCTACTTAGAGACGATCCATTTTTGTGGTCAGTGCAAGAAGCCATCCGAGGCATTCTTTACGCATGCGCATTCCCTCAGTCCTGGTATCGATTGGTGCACCCCCCACCCCCACACCACCCCCTCCCATCTCTGCTGCTGATGGCGCGGTGCCAAGTAGGCGTCTGCTCACGGTCGACCAGAAATAAAAATTGGAAATTTTCCGCTTTTGTGGCCGCGTGGCTGACGGCCCAATCGTCTGAGTCGATTGGAACCATCGATCTCATCGATCTATGCAGACCGTCTCAGACAGTCGCAGACAGTCGCAGACAGTCGTAGACAGTCGCAGACAGTTGCAGACAGTCGCAGACAGTCGCAGACATCGGAGAAATAAGACATAAAGACATCAAGGAGAGTTGAGAAATGTATTATGAACTATAAATAGCAACCAATCTGAATGCCTTAGGCAGCATTGCATTAAACTAAGTGACTTTATTTTGGTGTCACCCCATCTAGTGGTATCAGTCGGTGTCATCCCGCCCCGCCTTGACGGTCCATATAACCCTAACCTAAATCCTGTCACGTGATAGGTTTACAATCTGAAATTTTACACATGTCGCCGCCTACGTTCGAATTTTTTTTAAATGGCGTCCATCAACGTCAACAGACAACAGAGTTTTGATTTGGCCAACAGTTTGGCCAACAATCTGATTTGGCCAACAGTTTGATTTGGCCAACAGTTTGATTTGGCCAACAGTTTGGCCAACAATCTGATTTGGCCAACAGTTTGATTTGGCCAACAGTTTGATTTGGCCAACAGTTTGATTTGGCCAACAGTTTGATTTGGCCAACCGTTTGATTTGGCCAACAGTTTGATTTGGCCAACAGTTTGATTTGGCCAGCACTTTGATTTGGCCAACAGTTTGATTTAGCCAACAGATTGATTTGGCCAACAGTTTGATTTGGCCAACAGTTTGATTTGGCCAACAGTTTGATTTGGCCAACAAACGCATCTTACCTAGCATGTTTACTGACACTGATCTCAGCTCTATTGTACCAAACATCCAAGTTTGATGCTGTCTTGGACAGCCCTGTTGCTGCTGTCTTGGACAGCCCTGTTGCTGCTGTCTTGGACAGCCCTGTTGCTGCTGTCTTGGACAGCTCTGTTGTTGCTGTCTTGGACAGCCCTGTTGCTGCTGTCTTGGACAGCTCTGTTGTTGCTGTCTTGGACAGCCCAGTTGCTGCTGTCTTGGACAGCCCTGTTGCTGCTGTCTTGGACAGCTCTGTTGTTGCTGTCTTGGACAGCCCAGTTGATGCTGTCTTGGACAGCTCTGTTGCTGCTGTCTTGGACAGCCCTGTTGCTGCTGTCTTGGACAGCCCTGTTGCTGCTCACGTGCTGATAGACAGCTTAAAGCCAGACAGTGAGCTAATCCCCCCCCTCCCCCCCCCCCTCCCCGCCGTGAGGCCCGAGAATAAAACGACGCAGTACTAGCCAGGATCGATAAACTTTATTGATCTGCCAGCTGGTGACGTCACAGCCCTCTCAGACAGGCTGGCACAGCGCTGATAATTCCCTGCCCCCCCCAACCACCTCTCTAAACTTGTGGGCTGCCTGTGTGGCTTACACCCCCACCCCCTCCATCCTAATTGGTTGATGATGCTAAACTTACCCCCCCCCCCCCACCCCATCTAACTGCTTGTTGTAGTTATTAATGGAACCCCCCCCCACCCCATCTAACTGCTTGTTGTTGTTATTAATGGAACCCCCCCCCTCCCCCCCCCCATCTAACTGCTTGTTGTTGTTATTAATGGAACCCCCCCCCTCCCCCCCCCCATCTAACTGCTTGTTGTTGTTATTACTGGAACCCCCCCCCCCCTCCACCCCAGGTTGCAACAGACCAATTTAAATAAAAATAATTTCAGCCGCACGTGTCAATAATTGCTTTCATAATTAATTAACTCTTTTATTAAACGCTTATTAATATTCATCTGCCCACTTAGCAGTTGACCTAGTGACCCGGTTAGCGAGCACCAGAACGAGGCTGGTATTGTTGTTTGTTTGAATGCCAGAGCTAAACTTGATCCTAGTCCAATTGTGAAATGCCGGGTAAGTAATGGAGGGGAGAGAATGATGACAATTTTAGATCCGATAGTTCAATTTTATAACACACCACACCACCCACACCACCCACACAACAAACCACACCACCCACACAACACAACAAACCACACCACCCACACCACCCACACAACAAACCACACCACCCACACAACAAACCACACCACCCACACAACAAACCACACCACCCACACAACACAACAAACTACACCACACCACCCACACAACACAACAAACCACACCACCCACACCACCCACACAACAAACACACCACCCACACAACAAACCACACCACCCACACCACCCACACAACAAACCACACCACCCACACAACACAACAAACTACACCACCCACACAACACAACAAACCACACCACCCACACAACAAACCACACCACCCACACAACAAACCACACCACCCACACAACAAACCACACCACCCACACAACAAACCACACCACCCACACAACACAACAAACCACACCACCCACACAACAAACCACACCACCCACACAACAAACCACACCACCCACACAACACAACAAACCACACCACCCACACAACACAACAAACCACACCATCCACACAACAAACCACACCACCCACACAACAAACCACACCACACAACACAACAAACCACACCACCCACACAACACAACAAACCACACCACCCACACAACACAACAAACCACACCACCCACACAACACAACAAACCACACCACCCACACAACAAACCACACCACCCACACCACCCACACAACAAACACACCACCCACACAACAAACCACACCACCCACACAACACAACAAACCACACCACCCACACAACAAACCACACCACCCACACAACAAACCATACCACCCACACAACACAACAAACCACACCACCCACACAACACAACAAACCACACCACCCACACAACAAACCACACCACCCACACAACAAACACACCACCCACACAACAAACCACACCACCCACACAACACAACAAACCACACCACCCACACAACAAACCACACCACCCACACAACAAACCACACCACCCACACAACAAACCACACCACCCACACAACACAACAAACCACACCACCCACACAACAAACCACACCACCCACACAACAAACCACACCACCCACACAACACAACAAACCACACCACCCACACAACAAACCACACCACCCACACAACACAACAAACCACACCACCCACACAACAAACCACACCACCCACACAACAAACCACACCACCCACACAACAAACCACACCACCCACACAACAAACCACACCACCCACACAACAAACCACACCACCCACACAACAAACCACACCACCCACACAACAAACCACACCACCCACACAACAAACCACACCACCCACACAACAAACCACACCACACAACACAACAAACCACACCACACAACACAACAAACCACACCACCCACACAACACAACAAACCACACCACCCACACAACAAACCACACCACCCACACAACAAACCACACCACCCACACAACACAACAAACCACACCACCCACACAACACAACAAACCACACCACCCACACAACAAACCACACCACACAACACAACAAACCACACCACACAACACAACAAACCACACCACCCACACAACACAACAAACCACACCACCCACACAACACAACAAACCACACCACCCACACAACAAACCACACCACCCACACAACACAACAAACCACACCACCCACACAACAAACCACACCACCCACACAACACAACAAACCACACCACCCACACAACACAACAAACCACACCACCCACACAACAAACCACACCACCCACACAACACAACAAACCACACCACACAACACAACAAACCACACCACCCACACAACACAACAAACCACCCACACAACACAACAAACCACACCACCCACACAACAAACCACACAACCCACACAACAAACCACACCACCCACACAACACAACAAACCACACAACCCACACAACAAACCACACCACCCACACAACACAACAAACCACCCACACAACAAACCACACCACCCACACAACAAACCACACCACCCACACAACAAACCACACCACCCACACAACAAACCACACCACCCACACAACAAACCACACCACCCACACAACAAACCACACCACCCACACAACAAACCACACCACCCACACAACACAACAAACCACACCATCCACACAACAAACCACACCACCCACACAACAAACCACACCACCCACACAACAAACCACACCACCCACACAACACAACAAACCACACCACCCACACAACACAACAAACCACACCACCCACACAACAAACCACACCACCCACACAACAAACCACACCACCCACACAACAAACCACACCACCCACACAACAAACCACACCACCCACACCACCCACACAACAAACCACACAACCCACACAACAAACCACACCACCCACACAACAAACCACACCACCCACACAACACAACAAACCACACCACCCACACAACAAACCACACCACCCACACCACCCACACAACAAACCACACAACCCACACAACAAACCACACCACCCACACAACAAACCACACCACACACACAACAAACCACACCACCCACACAACAAACCACACCACCCACACAACAAACCACACCACCCACACAACAAACCACACCACCCACACAACACAACAAACCACACAACCCACACAACAAACCACACCACCCACACAACAAACCACACCACCCACACAACACAACAAACCACACCACCCACACAACAAACCACACCACACAACACAACAAACCACACCACCCACACAACACAACAAACTACACCACCCACACAACACAACAAACCACACCACCCACACAACAAACCACACCACCCACACAACACAACAAACCACACCACCCACACAACAAACCACACCACCCACACAACAAACCACACCACCCACACAACAAACCACACCACCCACACAACAAACCACACCACCCACACAACACAACAAACCACCCACACAACACAACAAACCACACCACCCACACAACAAACCACACCACCCACACAACAAACCACACCACCCACACAACAAACCACACCACCCACACAACAAACCACACCACCCACACAACAAACCACACCACCCACACAACAAACCACCCACACAACACAACAAACCACACCACCCACACAACAAACCACACCACCAACACAACACAACAAACACACCACCCACACAACAAACCACACCACCCACACAACACAACAAACCACACCACCCACACAACAAACCACACCACCCACACAACAAACCACACAACCCACACAACAAACCACACCACCCACACAACAAACCACACCACCCACACAACACAACAAACCACACCACCCACACAACAAACCACACCACCCACACAACAAACCACACAACCCACACAACAAACCACACAACCCACACAACAAACCACACCACCCACACAACAAACCACACCACCCACACAACACAACAAACCACACCACCCACACAACAAACCACACCACCCACACAACAAACCACACCACCCACACAACAAACCACACCACCCACACGCTAATCCCGACTTATGCAAGACGTTTGGTTTAGGGTTACACATTTGATATGTCAAGCTAAGCGACGAGTACGTGAAGGGGGAGGGTGATGAGGAGGAGGGATGAGGGGGAGGGGGATGTTTAGGATTCCTTGAAACAAGTGTCTAACATTTACTGACCACCCACTGACCCCCCCCCCCCCCCACTGACCACCCACTTATCCCCAATACACCACGACGTAAACATTGAGAGTGACCTCCCCTAATGTCTACTTTAACTTCTCATCAAACACGTCCCAGCCTCTGGGTACCATGAGATCTGACTACCCCCCCCCCCCCACATGTGAAATTAAAAAAAAAACATCGTTTAAATTTAGTACAGCTGTGAATTTTTTCACGTTTTAATAATAAAGTGACCTACCCCTTGCTCAATACCCCACCCCCTACACCCCACCCCATACACATTACCAATACACCCTACACCCCACCCCCTACACCCCACCCCATACACATTACCAATACACCCTACACCCCACACCCTATACCCCACATCCTAGTCCCTACACCCCACCCCCTACTCCCCACCCGTTAGTCCCTACACCCCATCCCTACACATTACTAATACACCCTACACCCCACACCCTACACCCCACACCCTAGTCCCTACACCCCACCCCCTACACCCCACCCCATACACATTACCAATACACCCTACACCCCACACCCTATACCCCACATCCTAGTCCCTACACCCCACCCCCTACACCCCACCCCCTACTCCCCACCCGTTAGTCCCTACACCCCATCCCTACACATTACTAATACACCCTACACCCCACACCCTACACCCCACACCCTAGTCCCTACACCCCATCCCCTACACCCCACCCCCTACACATTACCAATACGCCCCAACCAATACACCCCACCTCTACACCCCACCCATTAGTCCCTACACCCCAACCCCTACACCCCACCCCTTGCTCCCCTCTCCCAACAATACACACAATCATTAACCGCTATTTTAGTCCACAGAGTGTGATCCTCACACCTACCTGTAGACGAGCAAAATGTGATTTTGACGATGATTTGGTTGTCTAGCAGGTCTGAATCAGGTCCAAGATCCAGTGGATTTTTCACGTCTGCTATTTTGTCAAGCTGGCGAGCAGACGACCGTCGGGCCGCCAAGGTCAAGGTTGGCACCGGCTGGGATGTTTGTCAACAATTTGTATCTGCGGCTACTCGAGTTATCTTCTCTTGTTTGCTTTGATTAGCTCGGAGTTATCGTTCATGAGCAATTTTAAAATGAAATGGCGAGGAATTTTATTTGTTCTGAAACGTGCTGGAACCTTCTGGAATGTTGCTCTTGTCACAGATATTGAGCGGACATGACGTCATAGAAAAATGCGCCATTTTGTTTACTTGATTAGTGACGTCGGTATACTAACATTTTAACTTGATTTCTTGTTCAGCAGAGACCCCCCCCCCCACACACACACCAACAAACTGACCACAGAGACCACCCCCCACACACACACACATACAAACTGACCACAGAGACCACCCCCCACACACACACATACAAACTGACCACACACATACAAACTGACCACAGAGATCACCCCCCCCCCCCACACACACACACACACCACCAACAAACTGACCACACACACACAAACTGACCACAGAGATCACTCCTCCCCACACACACACTGACCACACACCTCTTAACTTGGGCTAATGACGTCATACCCCTAATCTACTTGCCCTCACCGACCAAATGTCACTTGACATTTCACCAAATGTCAAGTGACCTTTAATTCCATTAAGGTTGACATTTCCTTGGTTTGGTCGTATAGCTGCTAGACTGTCACAAAAAAAAACCAGTCGCCCAAGTCGAAAAACTCACGACCAAATCTGCGACAGTCCAGCAAGTGTAAAAAATGACGTGTATGATGGGACGTGGGTCAGATGGGGGTCATTTGTTTTTACAAGCATACACACGTGTAAGAAGTATATATATATATATATATATATATATATATATATATATATATATATATATATATATATATATATATATATATATATATATATATATATATATATATATATATATATATATATATATATATATGGGATATGTGAGTGTGTGTGAGTATATTGTGAGATGGCGGATTACGGTATCTGCAGATGGTCTCCCGTCCGTTAACTTACTGCCAGAATCTCCTGCTACTCCCCCCCCCCCCCTCCTCCCCCCCTCCCCCCCCCCTCCCCCTCCCCCCACCAAGACATTAAAACAACGAAGCCGCACAAGACAGGTTGCATCAAACTTGTCTTGTAGAGTTTCCTCCCCTTAACATCAGCCTGGGTTATCTTCTCTTGTCTTCAAGGTCGGCATCCTCGCGCTGTCCACGTGAACCAATCAATAACTGCCCCGCTGGACTGTGGGCGTGGCTGACATGTCTCAAGGTCACGACCTGACAGCTCTCTTCTTTCTTTCGTTGGTCAACAGACAACAGACAACAGACAACAGACAACAGACAACAGACAACAGACAACAGACAACAGACAACAGACAACAGACAACAGACAACAGACAACAGACAACAGACGACAGACAACAGACAACAGACAACAGACAACAGACAACAGACAACAGACAACAGACAACAGACAACAGACAACAGACAACAGACAACAGACAACAGACAACAGACAACAGACAACAGACAACAGACAACAGACAACAGACAACAGACAACAGACAACAGACAACAGACAACAGACAACAGACAACAGACAACAGACAACAGACAACAGACAACAGACAACAGACAACAGACAACAGACAACAGACAACAGACAACAGACAACAGACAACAGACAACAGACAACAGACAACAGACAACAGATAACAGACAACAGACAACAGACAACAGACAACAGACAACAGACAACAGACAACAGACAACAGACAACAGACAACAGACAACAGGCAACAGACAACAGACAACAGACAACAGACAACAGACAACAGACGACAGACGACAGACGACAGACGACAGACGACAGACGACAGACAACAGACAACAGACAACAGACGACAGACAACAGACAACAGACAACAGATAACAGACAACAGACAACAGACAACAGACAACAGGCAACAGACAACAGACGACAAACAACAAACAACAGACAACTAACCTGGACGTGCACTGGGTGGTACTCAACCTGAACACAACACGACAACCACCCACCCAACCTGCAACCCAACCCGACAACCACCCACCCAACCTGCAACCCAACCTGAACACAACACGACAACCACCCACCCAACCTGCAACCCAACCTGAACACAACACGACAACCACCCACCCAACCTGCAACCCAACCCGACAACCACCCACCCAACCTGCAACCCAACCCGACAACCACCCACCCAACCTGCAACCCAACCTGAACACAACACGACAACCACCCACCCAACCTGCAACCCAACCCGACAACCACCCACCCAACCTGCAACCCAACCCGACAACCACCCACCCAACCTGCAACCCAACCCGACAACCACCCACCCAACCTGCAACCCGACACGACAACCACCCACCCAACCTGCAACCCAACCCGACAACCACCCACCCAACCTGCAACCCAACCCGACAACCACCCACCCAACCTGCAACCCAACACGACAACCACCCACCCAACCTGCAACCCAACCTGAACACAACACGACAACCACCCACCCAACCTGCAACCCAACCCGACAACCACCCACCCAACCTGCAACCCAACCTGAACACAACACGACAACCACCCACCCAACCTGCAACCCAACCCGACAACCACCCACCCAACCTGCAACCCAACCCGACACAACAACCACCCAACCTGCAACCTAACACGACAACCACCCACCCAACCAAGACGTGACAAACGTGACGTGACGTGACAAACCGTGACAACACATACAGTACATCAGCAGACTATCGGATATTTTTTGCCTCACGCATAATTCACCAGGCCAAAACACGTTGTCACACAGGAGAATCCTAACACTTGACATCACTCAAATGTCATCTCACACTTGACCTCACTCAAATGTCATCTCACACTTGACATCAATCAAATGTCATCTCACACTTGACCTCACTCAAATGTCATCTCACACTTGACATCAATCAAATGTCATCTCACACTTGACATCACTCAAATGTCATCTCACACTTGACATCACTCAAATGTCATCTCACACTTGACATCAATCAAATGTGATCTCACACTTGACATCACTCAAATGTCATCTCACACTTGACATCACTCAAATGTCATCTCACACTTGACATCACTCAAATGTCATCTCACATTGAACATCACTCTAATGTCATCTCACACTTGACATCAGTCTAAAGTTATCTCGCAGTTTATTTTAAAATTTATTTTAAAAAATCAATCAATGATCGATTTATTGGCTAGTATTCTCAGCCTCCCACTCACGCTAGACGTCTAAAAATAGCTCACGTGTAGGCAGCCCGCCATTTTGTGTGTCAGTCCTAACGTGAAGCTGCCTTAAGGTGTGTTCACATCACATCTTGTACGTCTTGTGTAACCTCAGTTGTATGGCGGTCACTTTCCCTAGGGCAAATGTGTGTTGGTGTGTGGTATTGTGTGGGAAGGGGTATTGTGTGTGGCACTGTGTGGGGAGTGGGAATTTGTATTGTGTGTGTGTAAATAGGTGTGAATGTGGTTTAGAATTGGTATTAGTGTGTGTGGTATTGTGTGTTATTGTGTGTGGGGGAGTGTGTGGGAATGTGAGTTATTGTGCGTGTGTGATTGATATTTTTATTGTAAGAAAAAGTCACAAATGTGTATTTGCATAAAATTTGTTAATACTTTTATGCTACCCAAAAGTGCAAATCAACATACGATTAATTAAATGTAATGCAAAATATTTAGTTTTATGTGCGTCTGATGTATATGTATCGGTAGCATATGTACGAACATTTTGTCTGAAGTATTTATGTTTTAACTCCGTTATAGAATAAAGTAGAATATTCCAACCTACTCAGTTTCATCGTGTTTTTAAAATACAAACTTTGAATCAGCGTGAAATGGTAAGAAGACACAGTTAACATGATTTGCTGTCCTGAACTCATTGCTACAATAGTTCAACCACCTTTACGCCCACATTTATCACGCTCATTACATAACAAGACCTAGGATCAAGGCAAAAAGCTGACACGTTTTTTTCAATTCACCGGTAATTTGTCTTATAACTGACACATATAAATACAGATCAAAATAAGTGTATAGAATTGTGCGTTATGATGTTAGTATAAGTGTGTAGTTGCTGTGTAAATATAAGTGTGTAGTTGCTGTGTAAATATAAATGTGTAGTTGCTGTGTAAATATAAATGTGTAGTTGCTGTGTAAATATAAGTGTATAGTTGCTGTGTGTTGTGAAATCCACCACATATTTCTGCTGACAACAATTATACCCACCATCTGTTGCCCAGCAGAAGTGTAGGCGGGACGTTAAGGCGTAGATCGTCAACCCGTCATTTAACCAACCCTAGTCAACCCGTCATATAAACCAACCCTAGTCAACCCGTCATATAAACCAACCCTAGTCAACCTGTCATATAAACCAACCCTAGTCAACCCGTCAATTAAACCAACCCTAGTCAACCCGTCATATAAACCAACCCTAGTCAACCTGTCATATAAACCAACCCTAGTCAACCCGTCAATTAAACCAACCCTAGTCAACCTGTCATATAAACCAACCCTAGTCAACCCGTCAATTAAACCAACCCTAGTCAACCCGTCATATAAACCAACCCTAGTCAACCCGTCAATTAAACCAACCCTCGTCAACCCATCAACTTTGACCAATTGTGTCTATGTCAAACTTGACCAATGTCTTGACATCAATTTGGACCAGCTCAAACTTCAATAGACCACAGATCGAACTCTGATCAACATGACGTCACGACGTTCTTGTGTTTACATTCATATAGCAAGTAAAGTGGGGGGGGGGGGGGTGTAGTGACGCATTTCTCTTGAAGCTTCCGTCGTCCGTTACCGTATGTCGTCCACTGACGTCACACCACCGGCCAGGTGTTACAATATGTGCGGTCACATGACCTAGTGGTCTATAAATAATTATCGTCAATAATTTGTTATTGGGTTGTAAAGCGATTTCTTTAATGGCAGCGAGTGTGGTGTAAAGCGATTACTCTAATGGTAGCGAGTGTGGTGGATTTCACAACGGGTTTTCCCCACACCACCCATGACGTCACAGTGAAGCGTTGTGTGAGAGTTTTTAAACAGTTGTTGCAAATGTAATTGGATGAGGTGTGGGGGTTCAGCTGTAAGGGGTTTATGTGTAAGGGGTTCAATAACATCAGGTTCAATAACAGACCGCCGCTAACAATAACATCAAGATTGAAACTTGATATCAACATAGTTCAAGCAGAAATTGGAAAAATCAATTTCCCAGCTCTATGTTGGAACTGTCTCGAACTTTCCACGGCAACCAGCGAGCAGAAATAGCCAGCGTATGTCGTCTGCTGTGCTTCCCGCCTATTTCTGGCGTCAGTCAGTCGTCAGGCTGTTGCGTAACGAGCCTGGTCCTGGCATCACTGACGTGTCACCCTGTCAGCTCCTCCCCGGTACGCCGACCACGTGACCCACAAATCAATAACCCCCACCCCCCCCCCCACCCCAGGCTGATTTCTCCAGGACACAAGAGTTCCAGAGTTTGATCTAAAAATAGATCCGTGCTCAAGTTCTCAGAAAACAGAAACTATTTTGGTTGAGTGACTGGAGCAGACGATCAATTGTCCAGACAACAGAACCTGCTCCAGGTATGGACGTCCTCAAATATCAGCAAGCTAATTAAAGCTAATTACTTTCTTCAATATCTCGCTGTTTGCGTGCTATATTTAGCTTTCATGTCAACCGTGAACCTGACAAAAAAATGTAGAGCAAGGTCAGTCATGTGTTTCAAGGTCGTGTGAGCTTTGAGATTTACGAACCACTTACTAGTGACGTCACGCGGGGGGTGGGGTGGTGAGTTCCAGCATAAAAATATTTTAATCGTGGAAACTCTCGGGAAACTTTCGGGAAACTTTCGGGAAACTTGGCATTGTTTTTATTGCCAGGCGCAGCTCTTTTGTTGGAAGCAGTCGGGAGTCATTTTCTCTTTAACCTTTTTGTTGGGGCCCTTTTGGGTCATTTTGTGGTTAGCGGTCTTGAGGGGGTTCATACATTCTGGTCATTTCATGGAGGGGGGACGGGGTGGGTGTTTAATCAGGGTCTGTTTTCACGGGACACCCAGTCTAATAGCTGATCCTTTCACCCGACCAGGCTAGGTCGTGCCGATCTGAACACGAGGTTGTTCGATTGTAGGGAAAAAAAAGTCACAGAAAAAAAAGTCACAGAAAAAAAGTCACAGAAAAAAGTGACAGAAAAAAAGTGACAGAAAAAAAGTCACAAATGTATATTTGCATGGAATTTGTTGATACGTATATGTATTACGCAAATCAACTTACGATTGAATAAATGTAATGTAAACATGTTAGATATATATGCGCGGGTTATATACATATTTATAACACACATACAAGATTTTTAGTGTTAAGCTTGTATGATTTAATGGTGCTTCCGTTTTACATATACGAGGGTGCAGACATTGGTCGCGTCAGGGGGAGCGGTATTTGGATCAACAGGCACATCCGGTCACATGACATGGCATTCAGCAGACAAGGACCAAAATCGTACAACTCTCAATACACTTTTGTGACTATTTGTCTGTTGCTTTATTTCCGTGACTTTTTTCCAATACAATTTTCATTTTTTGTGTTTTATTTCCTTGCATTTGTTTTTATCTCCTGTTCACTGTCTCAACTGGTATTTGGTGTATTAACATTTAACAACAGCAACATTTGTATCGTAGCCCTCCCACACATTGTATCATAGCCCCCCACACGTTGTATCATCCCACACGTTGTATCATCCCACACGTAGTATCACAGCCCTCCTACATGTTGTATCATAGCCCTCCCACACATTGTATCATAGCCCCCCACACATTGTATCATAGCCCTCCCACACGTTGTATCATAGCCCTCCCACACATTGTATCATAGCCCCCCACACATTGTATCATAGCCCTCCCACACGTTGTATCATAGCCCCCCACACATTGTATAATAGCCCTCCCACACGTTTATCATCCCACACGATGTATCATCCCACACGTTGTATCATAGCCCTCCCACACATTGTATCATAGCCCCCCCACACGTTGTATCATAGCCCCCCACACATTGTATAATAGCCCTCCCACACGTTGTATCATCCCACACGTGGTATCATAGCCCTCCCACACATTGTATAATAGCCCTCCCACACGTTGTATCATCCCACACGTGGTATCATAGCCCTCCCACACATTGTATCATAGCCCCCCCACACGTTGTATCATAGCCCCCCACACATTGTATAATAGCCCTCCCACACGTTTATCATCCCACACGTTGTATCATCCCACACGTTGTATCATAGCCCTCCCACACATTGTATCATAGCCCTCCCACACGTTGTATCATAGCCCTCCCACACGTTGTATCATAGCCCCCCCCACACGTTGTATCATAGCCCTCCCACACATTGTATCATAGCCCTCCCACACATTGTATCATAGCCCTCCCACACATTGTATCATAGCCCTCCCACACGTGGTATCCTGATATCCTGACCCCCGGGGAGACACCCCCGGGCTGTGAATAGACCCGTCCCTGGGAGGCTATCTTGTGTCACTTGACCCACACATCTGCTGTGGCATCAATCAATGGCTGGACCTGACCCCACACACGTCACACATCTGTCAATAGTTATGTGCGGGGGAGGATCTATATACGGTGGGGGGGGAGGGGGATGTCCGCTAGACAACAATAAAAGTGAGATGACAAAAATAGACTTCTATTGAAATGTCTTGACGGATTTTGTTGACGTCATCACCAGCATATTTCCTTCAGCTGAGGTTGGACTTGTTATATGTGTTGTTGTTGAAGGGGAGGTAACAAGACAGGGGAGGTAACAAGACAGGGGAGGTAACAAGACAGGGGAGGTAACAAGACAGTGGAGAGCACGCCATTCAACTGATGCAACAGCCCAACACACCACCAATCGATAGCCCGATGTTTATTTTTACACCGCTGGTATGGCGGCGACATTTGTGCTCACAATCTGTTAGAAGAGAGGGGGTGGGGGAGATTGGGGAGTTGGTGGGGGGATAGGGGTGGAGGTTTTTGTAAATAAACCTGGTGCTCTTCTGTCTGATCACTAAACGTTTGGTCAGGGTTTGGGTTAGGGTGATACATCACATATGAGATCACCATTGAGATCACCATTGAGATCACCACTAAGAACAACACTAAGATCACCACTAAGATCACCACTAAGATCACCATTAAGATCACCATTGAGATCACCATTGAGATCACCACTAAGATCACCTTTAGGATCACCATTGAGATCACCATTGAGATCACCACTAAGATCACCACTAAGATCACCACTAAGATCACCACTAAGATCACCACTAAGATCACCATTGAGATCACCATTGAGATCACCATTGAGATCACCATTGAGATCACCACTAAAATAACCATTGAGATCACCATTGAGATCACCATTGAGATCACCACTAAGATCACCATTGAGATCACCATTGAGATCACCATTGAGATCACCATTGAGATCACCATTGAGATCACCATTGAGATCACCATTGAGATCACCATTGAGATCACCACTAAGATCACCATTGAGATCACCATTGAGATCACCACTAAGATCACCACTAAGATCACCATTGAGATCACCATTGAGATCACCATTGAGATCACCATTGAGATCACCATTGAGTGATCACCACTAAGATCACCATTGAGATCACCATTGAGATCACCATTGAGATCACCATTGGGATCACCATTGAGATCACCATTGAGATCACCATTGAGATCACCATTGAGATCACCATTGAGATCACCATTGGGATCACCATTGAGATCACCACTAAGATCACCATTGAGATCACCATTGAGATCACCATTGGGATCACCATTGAGATCACCATTAAGATCACCATTGAGATCACCATTGAGATCACCATTGAGATCACCATTGAGATCACCATTGAGATCACCATTGAGATCACCATTGAGATCACCATTGAGATCACCATTGAGATCACCATTGGGATCACCATTGAGATCACCACTAAGATCACCATTGAGATCACCATTGAGATCACCATTGAGATCACCATTGAGATCACCATTGAGATCACCATTGAGATCACCATTGAGATCACCATTGCGATCACCATTGAGATCACCAATGAGATCACCAATGAGATCACCAATGAGATCACCACTAAGATCACCAATGAGATCACCACTAAGATCACCATTGAGATCACCATTGAGATCACCATTGAGTGATCACCACTAAGATCACCTTTGAGATCACCATTGAGATCACCATTGAGATCACCATTGGGATCACCATTGAGATCACCATTGAGTGATCACCATTGAGATCACCATTGAGATCACCATTGAGATCACCATTGAGATCACCATTGAGATCACCATTGAGATCACCATTGGGATCACCATTGAGATCACCACTAAGATCACCATTGAGATCACCATTGAGATCACCATTGGGATCACCATTGAGATCACCATTAAGATCACCATTGAGATCACCATTGAGATCACCATTGAGATCACCATTGAGATCATCATTGAGATCACCATTGAGATCACCATTGAGATCACCATTGAGATCACCATTGAGATCACCATTGAGATCACCATTGAGATCACCACTAAGATCACCATTGAGATCACCATTGAGATCACCATTGAGATCACCATTGAGATCACCATTGAGATCACCATTGAGATCACCATTGAGATCACCATTGAGATCACCATTGAGATCACCATTGAGATCACCATTGAGATCACCATTGAGATCACCATTGAGATCACCATTGAGATCACCATTGAGATCACCATTGAGATCACCATTGAGATCACCATTGAGATCACCATTGAGA
This sequence comes from Physella acuta, assembly GCF_028476545.2. Lineage (NCBI taxonomy): Eukaryota > Metazoa > Mollusca > Gastropoda > Physidae > Physella > Physella acuta. The sequence continues at coordinate 350,848 of NW_026732841.1, forward strand.
TCACCACTAAGATCACCATTGAGATCACCATTGAGATCACCATTGAGATCACCATTGAGATCACCATTGAGATCACCATTGAGATCACCATTGAGATCACCATTGAGATCACCATTGAGATCACCATTGAGATCACCATTGAGATCACCATTGAGATCACCATTGAGATCAACGTTGAGATCAACGTTGTGATCACCATTGATGTCACCATTGATGTCAACATTGAGATCACCATTGAGATCACCATTGAGATCACCATTGAGATCACCATTGAGATCACCATTGAGATCACCATTGTGATCACCATTGATGTCACCATTGATGTCACCATTGAGATCACCACTAAGATCACCACTAAGATTACCAATGAGATCACCATTGAGATCACCATTGAGATCACCATTGAGATCACCATTGAGATCACCATTGAGATCACCATTGAGATCACCATTGAGATCACCATTGAGATCACCATTGAGATCACCATTGAGATCACCACTAAGATCACCATTTATTGACCTTCACATTGCTGACAAGGACTCACCCACATGGTGGACATACAGTGACGTCATGAACTGTATCGACCTGACATAGACACGCCCATCTGTCGACTGTTTACCTGTGCCTGCGTGTAGTACACACCTGGCTATTGCGTCACACGGCAGGTGTGCTGGTTGACCTGACCCTGATGATGCAACAGGTACACACTTGGCACACAATGGGGCCGCGCTTGGAGTTTCCGTAACAAAACTTGTGTGTCAAGTTTCACAACAGCACAGTGTTTCTTTCAACCTTTTGTGGGGGGGGGGGGGGGACACATAAAAATTCTCGGGGGCGGACTAAAATTTCGTTCGAGGGGCGAGAGAGGAGTGGTGAGACGAGGGGTGAGACACAGACCTATCGGTTATGGTGGCCTACAGAATGAGATGACCTACAGAATGGGTAGACCTACAGAATAAGATGACCTACATAATGGGTGACCTACAGAATGAGATGACCTACAGAATGAGAAGACCTACAGAATGAGATGACCTACAGAATGGGTGACCTACAGAATGGGTGACCTACAGAATGAGATCATTTACAGAATGGGATGACCTAGAGGTTGTGGTGACCTATAAAATGGGATGACCTAGAGGTTGTGGTGACCTATAAAATGGGATGACCTAGAGGTTGAGGTGACCTATAAAATGGGATGACCTAGAGGTCAACAGATTGTGCTGAGCTATGTGGAGGACATTAATGAACCAATTAACGTCTGATAACATATTCATTACATAAGTTTCAAATTACTGACGTCACATGGTGCTTCCTGCACACTTTCCAAGAACGAAAATCCTGGTCAAGGTCAGTCACTTGACCTCGCGAGGTCAAGGTCAGTCACTTGACCTCGCGAGCTTTATCCCGCCATCTGGTGAGATTTTACTTCCGGGTGAGCTACAGTCTTCACGTCATACCCCCCCCCCTGCTAGTGAGACTGTGATGACCTTTTGTTTAGGTCTCTACACAAAGTCCCCGCTATGTGGCGACACAACCACCTAAGGCAATGTGGTGACCTAAGGTGGTGACCTAAGGTGGTGACCTAAGGTGGTGACTTAAGGTGTTTCTTTCAGATGTTGTCGTTTGGTTTGCTCAAACTACGTGCTAGACTTACCACGCCATAGTGTCTACCTTATTAAACCACTGTTTGGATCCGCCCGTCCCCCAATACACACACACACACACACTCTCACACACACACTCACACACACACACACACTCACACACACAAAATTCCCAGTACGCGTACCCTCTCCTGTCCTACCATCACCTCCCCCACCCCAGTGATCCCATCACCTCCCCCACCACAGTGATCCCATCACCTCCCCCACCCCAGTGATCCCATCACCTCCCCCACCACAGTGATCCCATCACCTCCCCCACCACAGTGATCCCATCACCTCCCCCACCCCAGTGATCCCATCACCTCCCCCACCACAGTGATCCCATCACCTCCCCCACCCCAGTGATCCCATCACCTCCCCCACCCCGGGTATAAAGTAACAAACAAGTCTCTCACCAACTTATTCCACTAAATTGACCCCTCACCCACCACTAGCTGGAAAAAACAGTACCCCCCTCCCCCCAAACCTTCACCAACGTTATTTCCAGAAGTGATCCCCCTCCCTCCACCCCACATCGCAGCCTCCCCTCTCCGTAGTACTTCTGTAGCCTATATTCCATACCTTCAGTACACCAACACGATTGCTCCAATCAAATCCAGCCAAACTTAGCGTCTCAGTTTTGATTGGCTGTCACTGGCCAGCCAATTGTTTACTTGCTCAGGGTCAGCCGCTAGTGGGTGAAGGCAGTGTCAATAGGTCAAGGTCACGTACCTGTTGATGTTTGTGTGGGAGTGTGTCAAGATGAAGGCTGTCTATAGCAGACGACACAGTCAGCTGACGGCTGTTTACCTAGCCACACACACACACACACACACGCACACACACACACACACGCACACACACACACACACACACACACACGCACACACACACATGCACACATATTATTTTACTAACACACATTCCATACACACACAACTTTCAAAAACATTTCTAAAGGTTTTTGCGGAATTCACGCCTTCTTACGGCAGCTACTTATGTTCTGTAACTGCTAAAAGAAATTTTCTTTAGCCAGTCAAATTTGTCTAAAAGCTAACCTTAACCCCAACCCTAACCTTCATCCCTAATCCCCAACCCCTAACCCTTAATCCTAATCCTAAACCCTAACCCTCATCCCCCCTTTCCACTAATGAGCTCGTCATTCCTTAATGAATGCCCGAGCTAATTAGCAATTACCCGGTTAAATCCCAAAAGCAGGAGATTTTTATTTAACCCTCCCCCCCCCCAAGAAGTTTCTGGTTGCCATGGTCAACGGGAGGATAGTATGACGTCAGAGGAGGGGAGGAAAGTTATCTTTAAAATAGAACGTCTGCTTCATCCTGTGTGTCGTCTGCTGGGTGGTGGGGGGGGGGGGGGGCACGACTTGATGGTGGGGGGGGGGGGGAGGTCCTGTAGGACACGACTTGATGGGGGGGGGGTCCTGTAGCACACGAGTTGATGGGGGGGGGGGGGGTCCTGTAGCACACGAGTTGATGGGGGGGGGGGGTCCTGTAGGACACGACTTGATGGGGAGGTCCTGTAGCACACGAGTTGATGGGGGTGGGGGGTCCTGCAGGACACGAGTTGATGAGGGGTCCTGCAGGAAACTGTGCACTGGCCACTGCTCCTAGTGTAAACAAAACTTAATGGGCGTCGATCAAGTTTTGTAGCGCTACAACAATCAACATCCACTAAAGTGGAATAAAGATTGATGATTGTCGTAAAGATTGATGGTTATGTAAAATGTATTGATTGAGATGAACCTGTACATTACGTCACTTCCTGCTGGCATCTACTTATTCCACAGACCGAGGTTCGAATCCCAGAGAGCCTCCCTCGTGCTACACCTGACGACCAGCAGACGCAGACTGTAGGGCCGATGGTGGGGCAGTAACGACAACACCGGCAACAAGTGGCAGTAACGACAACCACCTCAACAAGTGGCAGTAACGACAACCACGGCAACAAGTGGCAGTAACGACAACCACGGCAACAAGTGGCAGTAACGACAACCACACGACAACCTCGGCAACAAGTAGCAGTAACGACAACCACACGACAACCCCGTCAACACGCCAATCACATCAACAAGTGGCAGTAACGACAACCACACACCAACCACGGCAACAAGTGGCAGTAACGACAACCCCGGATATCATTCATCACACAACAACTACCTTCCAAGTGAGAGTGGGGAGGGGTGTGGAAGGGGGGGGGGGGGTGTCTAACGTAGCCACGTGACCCGAATCCGCGCATAATTAATTCGTCACGCGGTGAAGTGAAACAAATTGTAAACACAGTCACATGACCGTTTGTTATCTTTCTAAATTTAGTTTTGAATCAGCCAAACGCCACGACCTGGCAGCCCGCCAAAGATGGCCTTACAGACGATAGTCAAACGTTCCAAACTCGACCAAAACAATGGCCATTTTTTTTTTTAACAACTTGGGTTTTAGCCATTAATTAAACATCCTGCACGTGAATAAATTAATCTTCTAGACAGGTTGCCTGATTTAAAAACACGAAGTTTAAAATAGCCAGGGAATAATTGTAGTAATATTTCCCTGTGGAATTTTACAGTCAGGAAAGCTGAAGCTATTTATAGACACGGGGTTTTTGTTTCTCTTGGCTTGCGAGCGAATTGTCCACGTGACTTGGATGTAAACAACAATGGCGGCGGTCGGATTGATGTGTGAGCTGATGGTAGTGAAGCTTTGTGGGGGTGTGTGTGGGCGGGGTAGAGGTGTGTAGAGGTGGGGGGGGGGGGGGGTGGGGGGTGGGCTGTAGGGGGTGAGGGTATGTGGGCGGGGTAGGGTGGGGACTGTTTTTTTTTTTAATGAACTTGTGCGGGTGGGGTGGTAACAGCAACGAAGTGAATGTAACAAAGTGTCACGATGGTGACAGTTTTGTGACAAATGGTGACTGCTGCTAAATATTTCTGTCCTGAATCTCTTCTAAGCTTACAGGAAGAAGTCCACTATTCCGACCCCTCGGAAAGAAATAGAAAAAAATATTTAAATCCTCCCCTCCCCCCCCCCCCGTTTGAAATGTAAATGCCCCCTGCCCATCCCTCTATCCAGAGTAAAATGTGTCACAAACTGTCCCGTTTGTGACAAGTTTGTGACAAGTTTGTGACAAGTTTGTGACAAGTTTGTGACAAGTTTGTGACAAGTTTGTGAAGGTCTCACACAGCCATTTAGACTTCAGCCGTAAGATGGTTGTCTAGCTTGTGACGTCTGGTCTAGCTTGTGACGTCTTGTCTAGCTTGTGACCTCTTGTCTAGCTTGTGACGTCTGGTCTAGCTTGTGACGTCTGGTCTAGCTGGTGACGTCTGGTCTAGCTTGTGACGTCTTGTCTAGCTTGTGACGTCTTGTCTAGCTTGTGACGTCTGGTCTAGCTTGTGACGTCTGGTCTAGCTTGTGACGTCTGGTCTAGCTGGTGACGTCTGGTCTAGCTTGTGACCTCTTGTCTAGCTTGTGACCTCTTATCTAGCTTGTGACGTCTGGTCTAGCTTGAGACGTCTGGTCTAGCTTGTGACGTCTGGTCTAGCTTGTGACGTCTGGTCTAGCTGGTGACGTCTTGTCTAGGTTGTGACGTCTGGTCTAGCTTGTGACGTCTTGTCTAGCTTGTGACGTCTTGTCTAGCTTGTGACGTCTGGTCTAGCTTGTGACGTCTGGTCTAGCTTGTGACGTCTGGTCTAGATGTCAAATAACTTGTCAAGGTCTAGCTGTACGTCTAGCAGCAACATCGCGAAAATATTTTGATTCATTTTTTTAATTTTCGAATTTTTAAATTTTTTTTTAGATTCGCGAGCAGAAGCAAGCAGTCACTGGCAGGTTTTGTCAAGGTCACATCGGTTTATATGTCAAGGTCACGTATATTTACATATCAAGGTCACGTCTGTTTACAACATGCTGAATGCGCAGTTGGCGACTAGTTTGTCATATTTTCATTTGATATGTGTCACGGGGGGTGGGGGGATGGGGTAGGGTGATGGTGTGGGGTTGTTAGGGATGGGGGGATGGGGGGATGGGGCCGGGGTTGGGAGTGGTTGGGCTGGGGCTTTGGGTTGGTGGGGCTTTGGGTTGGTGTGGCTGGGGTTGGTGTGGCTGGGGTTGGGAGCGGTGGGGCTGGGGTTGGGAGCGGTGGGGCTGGGGTTGGGAGCGGTGGGGCTGGGGTTGGTGGGGCTGGGGTTGGGAGCGGTGGGGCCATGAAGTCAGCTGCAGCCGTGTGGGCCAAGTGGCAAAAATCCCAGCATCACGTGATGTGATCTATTTATAGATAATAAGCTGTTTTTACTTCAATTAAAACAGGATTTGTCTGTTTTGATTGGCTATTTCATCATCATACGTAAACTAACTGCCCGCCCCGGCATAAAGATGACGTCACAGAATTTTCGTTTAAAAAACAACATTGGACACAGCACGCAGTGTCCCATCCTTACAGCTCAACTCTGCTGCCTCATGCGGAAGTTTCTACCGTCACGTACAGGGGGGGGGGGGTGTTAAAATATCGACCAATCACAGCCTAAAGTTAAATCACGTGGCAACTAACGTTGGTATTTCCCACCAGAGAAATCTGGCAAGAGATTTTTGAGACTTTTCCATGGGTTAAAAGAGTGGGTCTCAAATCCGTGAGACTTAGGTCTCATGTCACATGGTTTGGTCACCTTTTGTTGGGTCTCGTCACATGGTTTGGTCACCTTTTGTTGGGTCTCGTCACATGGTTTGGTCACCTTTTGTTGGGTCTCATGTCACATGGTTTGGTCACCTTTTGGTGGGTCTCATGTGACATGGTTTGGTCACCTTTTGTTGGGTCTCGTCACATGGTTTGGTCACCTTTTGTTGGGTCTCGTCACATGGTTTGGTCACCTTTTGGTGAACCGGAAGTGACAAGTCTTCTTCTCTTTCGTTCTTTATTGAGTACGGGATTTGACCAATCACAGTTAAGTATGTGTGTTAACATGTTATGTTTATTTCCGCTGCCATTGTCCAAATCAAGATTTACAAGGCAGCAGTTGTTTCGTTTCGGTGTTTTCTTCGAGATTTCTCATCCATATACGGCTGGGGAAGGTGGCCAAATGGGCCATAGTTAAACCAACTCTGGCCACAGTTAAACCAACTCTGGCCATAGTTAAACCAACTCTGGCCATAGTTAAACCAACTCTGGCCATAGTTAAACCAACTCTGGCCATGTCATGTAAAGCTGGAGTGGCCTGACTGAGCAGGTGAAAGTAACCACCAGAGTTGCCGCCCCTGACGTTTGACTGTCCTTTCAAAGATAACGTATCGTGTTTGTAGCTGATAATGTTATCATGTCATCTATGTCATATGTCATCTATGTCAGGCAGTGCTAGCTTGATACAGTAGGAGTGGCGTCACTTGCTGGTGTGTAACATGTGACTCTCGGACGCATGACTCGATGGATCACGTGACTGCCACCACACACACGTGCGTCCTATCGGGAAGCTAAAAATAGATTTCCTAAATGTGACACACGGCTCAAGTTTTAAATTCACACAAAATATAATTGATGATTTATGATTTAAAGTATAATTGATGATTTATATGACGTAATTCTTTTGAAATTAAAGCCCCACAAGATGTGAGACCTTCAGTCAATATTTCTAGAACCGTCTGTTCACCTGTTGTGAGACCTTCAGTCAATATTTCTAGAACCGTCTGTTCACCTGTTGTGAGACCTTCAGTCAATATTTCTAGAACCGTCAGTTCACCTGTTGTGAGACCTTCAGTCAATATTTCTAGAACCGTCAGTTCACCTGTTGTGAGAGCTTCAGTCAATATTTCTAGAACCGTCAGTTCACCTGTTGTGAGACCTTCAGTCAATATTTCTAGAACCGTCAGTTCACCTGTTGTGGGACCTTCAGTCAATATTTCTAGAACCGTCAGTTCACCTGTTGTGAGAGCTTCAGTCAATATTTCTAGAACCGTCAGTTCACCTGTTGTGAGACCTTCAGTCAATATTTCTAGAACCGTCAGTTCACCTGTTGTGAGAGGTTGTCAACTCCAGATCGGCAGGGTGCTGAGACTGACGCGCTAGCGAGTTGGCCAGGAAAAACATTTTAGGTGCACACGAGTTGATAAACAAATAAATTATCAAGCTCGTGTGTCATCGCCACACACACACACACATGCACACACACATGCACACACACATGCACACACACATGCACACACACATGCACACACACACACATGCACACACACATACACATACACACATACACACACACATGTACACACACACTGTAATTGATTCCAACCCCACCCCCATACATAGATACACACCTTCACATTGGAAGCGAGAGAAAACATGTCGTAAATAAACATTTCAACTTCGCGGAGAACACACACACACACACACACACACTAAAAATGAAACAACCAAATTGATCCTTGACCTCGCCAAATAAACATTGTCTTACTCCGCGGAGCAGAAAAACAAATTGGTTTCCAGTTGTTTCTTATGGAACAAAAAGCTATGTAGATTTGGTTTCAAACGAAGTATAGAAACCTAATCAAGTTCAGTGGTCCTACGTGTGTGTGTGTGAGGTCCTACTGATTTGTGTGTGTGAGGTCCTACAGATTTGTGTGTGAGGTCCTACTGATTTGTGTGAGGTCCTACATATGTGTGTGAGGTCCTACATATGTGTGTGTGAGGTCCTACTGATTTGTGTGAGGTCCTACAGATTTGTGTGAGGTCCTACAGATTTGTGTGTGAGGTCCTACTGATTTGTGTGAGGTCCTACAGATTTGTGTGAGGTCCTACAGATTTGTGTGAGGTCCTACATATGTGTGTGTGAGGTCCTACTGATTTGTGTGTGAGGTCCTACTGATTTGTGTGAGGTCCTACAGATTTGTGTGTGAGGTCCTACTGATTTGTGTGTGAGGTCCTACTGATTTGTGTGTGAGGTCCTACTGATGTGTGTGTGAGGTCCTACTGATTTGTGTGTGAGGTCCTACTGATTTGTGTGTGAGGTCCTACATATGTGTGTGTGTGTGTGAGGTCCTACTGATTTGTGTGTGAGGTCCTACTGATTTGTGTGTGAGGTCCTACTGATTTGTGTGTGAGGTCCTACAGATTTGTGTGTGAGGTCCTACTGATTTGTGTGTGAGGTCCTACTGATGTGTGTGTGAGGTCCTACTGATTTGTGTGAGGTCCTACTGATTTGTGTGCGAGGTCCTACTGATGTGTGTGTGAGGTCCTACTGATTTGTGTGTGAGGTCCTACTGATTTGTGTGTGAGGTCCTACTGATTTGTGTGTGTGGTCCTACTGATGTGTGTGTGAGGTCCTACAGATTTGTGTGTGAGGTCCTACAGATTTGTGTGTGAGGTCCTACTGATTTGTGTGTGAGGTCCTACTGATTTGTGTGTGAGGTCCTACAGATTTGTGTGTGAGGTCCTACAGATTTGTGTGTGAGGTCCTACTGATTTGTGTGAGGTCCTACTGATTTGTGTGCGAGGTCCTACTGATGTGTGTGTGAGGTCCTACATATGTGTGTGTGAGGTCCTACTGATTTGTGAGTGTGAGGTCCTACAGATTTGTGTGTGAGGTCCTACAGATTTGTGTGAGGTCCTACATATGTGTGTGTGAGGTCCTACATATGTGTGTGAGGTCCTACAGATTTGTGTGAGGTCCTACTGATTTGTGTGTGTGGTCCTACTGATGTGTGTGTGAGGTCCTACAGATTTGTGTGTGAGGTCCTACTGATGTGTGTGTGAGGTCCTACTGATGTGTGTGTGAGGTCCTACAGATTTGTGTGTGAGGTCCTACAGATTTGTGTGTGAGGTCCTACTGATTTGTGTGTGAGGTCCTACTGATTTGTGTGTGAGGTCCTACAGATTTGTGTGTGAGGTCCTACAGATTTGTGTGTGAGGTCCTACTGATTTGTGTGAGGTCCTACTGATTTGTGTGCGAGGTCCTACTGATGTGTGTGTGAGGTCCTACATATGTGTGTGTGAGGTCCTACTGATTTGTGAGTGTGAGGTCCTACAGATTTGTGTGTGAGGTCCTACAGATTTGTGTGAGGTCCTACATATGTGTGTGTGAGGTCCTACATATGTGTGTGAGGTCCTACAGATTTGTGTGAGGTCCTACAGATTTGTGTGAGGTCCTACTGATTTGTGTGAGGTCCTACAGATTTGTGTGAGGTCCTACATATTTGTGTGTGAGGTCCTACTGATTTGTGTGAGGTCCTACAGATTTGTGTGAGGTCCTACATATTTGTGTGTGAGGTCCTACTGATTTGTGTGTGAGGTCCTACAGATTTGTGTGAGGTCCTACAGATTTGTGTGAGGTCCTACATATGTGTGTGTGAGGTCCTACTGATTTGTGTGAGGTCCTACTGATGTGTGTGTGAGGTCCTACAGATTTGTGTGTGAGGTCCTACATATTTGTGTGTGAGGTCCTACAGATTTGTGTGTGAGGTCCTACTGATGTGTGTGTGAGGTCCTACTGATTTGTGTGTGAGGTCCTACTGATTTGTGTGTGAGGTCCTACTGATTTGTGTGTGAGGTCCTACTGATGTGTGTGTGAGGTCCTACTGATGTGTGTGTGAGGTCCTACTGATGTGTGTGTGAGGTCCTACATATGTGTGTGTGAGGTCCTACTGATTTGTGTGTGCGGTCCTACTGATTTGTGTGTGAGGTCCTACTGATGTGTGTGTGTGGTCCTACTGATTTGTGTGTGAGGTCCTACTGATTTGTGTGTAAGGTCCTACTGATTTGTGTGAGGTCCTACTGATTTGTGTGTGAGGTCCTACTGATTTGTGTGTGAGGTCCTACTGATTTGTGTGTGAGGTCCTACTGATTTGTGTGTGTGAGGTCCTACATATGTGTGTGTGAGGTCCTACTGATTTGTGTGTGCGGTCCTACTGATTTGTGTGTGAGGTCCTACTGATTTGTGTGTGCGGTCCTACTGATTTGTGTGTGAGGTCCTACAGATTTGTGTGTGAGGTCCTACTGATTTGTGTGTGAGGTCCTACTGATTTGTGTGTGAGGTCCTACTGATTTGTGTGTGAGGTCCTACTGATTTGTGTGTGAGGTCCTACATATGTGTGTGTGAGGTCCTACATATGTGTGTGTGTGTTAACCAACTAGCCATCTACACGTGTTTTAGCCACTTGACCAGGCAGATGGAGAGAGTGGCAGATATCCCATGTTTATCCCATGTTTATCCCATGTTTATCCCATGTATATCCCATGTTTATCCCATTCACTGCTGCTGACAGTCATCAAGGAACAATCACTCGCGCTGTTTTTTGTCAGTTATAGGAATTTAACACACTGTTACGTCATGTAGTTTTGGTTAGAATAATAACTCACAGGAAGCAATTACTGCATATAGCAATATACCGATATATATATATATATATATATATATATATATATATATATATATATATATATATATATATATATATATATATATATATATATATATATATGTGTGTGTGTGTGTGTGTGTATATATATATGTGGGTTTGTGTATAAAAGTGAGGGGGGTAATATGTTATTAAAATGTGTGTAAATACAACGTTAAACAAGTGTGTAAGAGTGTAGCCTGATGCTTATGTTTTTATGTATTTATACTTGTGTGTGTGCTTGTATGTGTGTTTGTATGTGTGTGTGAGAGTGTGTGTCCTTTTAAGCAGGTCAGCTGATGTAGATCTTGTCGTTTGTTTTATCTTACTTTCACTTTCCAGCTAAGATAAAAGAATGATAAAACACCAGTGACCCATGCTGATGGTTCTGTTAACCACCAGTGAATGATGCTGATAGTGAGAAGAGAAAAAATTGGATGTAGTTTTTCTGGTGTAGTTAGAGTGGTGGGGGGGGGGGTCAGTACCATCTTAGGGTAATTGTGGATCACGTGATACCCGGATGTTAGGAACAGTTGATTGTACAGGGGGGGGGGGGGGCTAGTTAGGACATGCATCCATTGTGTCACTGTTGTGAACACGACACGCCCTTACTGGTGATCCAGTGACCCACCCAACATATAAGACAAACAACCAGAAACGATTCACAAAACACAAGACTGAATAAAACAAACGGCTGTTTAACACAGTCTTTTCTAAGCACAACATACACACGCTACGTACACAAACTAAGATACAGTGACTATCTAACAGTACAGAACCTACACTAACCTTGGGTGAGATCTAGACGAAACTGAGGCAACCACACACGTTCTCACACACCTTATATACTGGACTGAACTGGGGCAATTCCACACGTTCTCACACACCTTATATACTGGACTAACTGAGGCAACCCCACACTTTCTCACACACCTTATATACTGGAATAACTGAGGACATCACACACGTTCTCACACACCTTATATATACGCACACAAACAGGTACAAACCGGACAGTCACAACTCACAACACGAGGATTGAACTGGGACCAACAGGACATGGTGCAAAATATAAACAACGTTTAACCCCATTCACCCCATCCCCTCCTTCAGTTGTTTTACCAATAAGCGGCAGTTTTTGTGTGACACGTCACAGACCACAAACTTTGACTGACAAGACCACAGACTTTGATGACAAGACCACAGACTTTGATGACAAGACCACAGACTTTGATGACAAGACCACAGACTTTGATGACAAGACCACAGACTTTGATGACAAGACCACAGACTTTGATGACAAGACAAGGCCACAAACTTTGATGACAAGACCACAGACTTTGATGACAAGACCACAGACTTTGATGACAAGACCACAGACTTTGACTGACAAGACAAGACCACATACTTTGATGACAAGACAAGACCACAGACTTTGATGACAAGACCACAGACTTTGATGACAAGACCACAGACTTTGATGACAAGACCACAGACTTTGATGACAAGACCACAGACTTTGATGACAAGACCACAGACTTTGACTGACAAGACAAGACCACAGACTTTGATGACAAGACCACAGACTTTGATGACAAGACAAGACCACAGACTTTGATGACAAGACCACAGACTTTGATGACAAGACCACAGACTTTGACTGACAAGACAAGACCACAGACTTTGATGACAAGATCACAGACTTTGATGACAAGACCACAGACTTTGATGACAAGACCACAGACTTTGATGACAAGACCACAGACTTTGATGACAAGACAAGACCACAGACTTTGATGACAAGACCACAGACTTTGATGACAAGACCACAGACTTTGACTGACAAGACCACAGACTTTGATGACAAGACCACAGACTTTGATGACAAGACCACAGACTTTGACTGACAAGACAAGACCACAGACTTTGATGACAAGACCACAGACTTTGATGACAAGACCACAGACTTTGATGACAAGACCACAGACTTTGATGACAAGACCACAGACTTTGATGACAAGACCACAGACTTTGACTGACAAGACCACAGACTTTGATGACAAGACCACAGACTTTGATGACAAGACCACAGACTTTGACTGACAAGACAAGACCACAGACTTTGACTGACAAGACCACAGACTTTGATGACAAGACCACAGACTTTGATGACAAGACCACAGACTTTGACTGACAAGACCACAGACTTTGATGACAAGACCACAGACTTTGATGACAAGACCACAGACTTTGACTGACAAGACAAGACCACAGACTTTGATGACAAGACCACAGACTTTGATGACAAGACAAGACCACAGACTTTGATGACAAGACCACAGACTTTGATGACAAGACCACAGACTTTGACTGACAAGACAAGACCACAGACTTTGATGACAAGACCACAGACTTTGATGACAAGACAAGACCACAGACTTTGACTGACAAGACAAGACCACAGACTTTGATGACAAGACCACAGACTTTGATGACAAGACCACAGACTTTGACTGACAAGACAAGACCACAGACTTTGATGACAAGACCATAGACTTTGATGACAAGACCACAGACTTTGATGACAAGACCACAGACTTTGATGACAAGACCACAGACTTTGATGACAAGACCACAGACTTTGACTGACAAGACAAGACCACATACTTTGATGACAAGATCACAGACTTTGATGACAAGACCACAGACTTTGATGACAAGACCACAGACTTTGACTGACAAGACAAGACCACATACTTTGATGACAAGACCACAGATTTTGATGACAAGACCACAGACTTTGATGACAAGACAAGACCACAGACTTTGATGACAAGACCACAGACTTTGATGACAAGACCACAGACTTTGATGACAAGACAAGACCACAGACTTTGATGACAAGACCACAGACTTTGATGACAAGACCACAGACTTTGATGACAAGACCACAGACTTTGATGACAAGACCACAGACTTTGATGACAAGACCACAGACTTTGATGACAAGACAAGACCACATACTTTGATGACAAGACCACAGACTTTGATGACAAGACCACAGACTTTGATGACAAGACCACAGACTTTGATGACAAGACCACAGACTTTGATGACAAGACCACAGACTTTGATGACAAGACCACAGACTTTGATGACAAGACCACAGACTTTGATGACAAGACCACAGACTTTGACTGACAAGACAAGACCACATACTTTGATGACAAGACCACAGACTTTGATGACAAGACCACAGACTTTGATGACAAGACCACAGACTTTGATGACAAGACCACAGACTTTGACTGACAAGACAAGACCACATACTTTGATGACAAGATCACAGACTTTGATGACAAGACCACAGACTTTGATGACAAGACCACAGACTTTGACTGACAAGACAAGACCACATACTTTGATGACAAGACCACAGACTTTGATGACAAGACCACAGACTTTGACTGACAAGACCACAGACTTTGATGACAAGACCACAGACTTTGATGACAAGACCACAGACTTTGATGACAAGACCACAGACTTTGATGACAAGACCACAGACTTTGATGACAAGACCACAGACTTTGACTGACAAGACCACAGACTTTGATGACAAGACCACAGACTTTGATGACAAGACCACAGACTTTGACTGACAAGACAAGACCACAGACTTTGATGACAAGACCACAGACTTTGATGACAAGACCACAGACTTTGACTGACAAGACAAGACCACATACTTTGATGACAAGATCACAGACTTTGATGACAAGACCACAGACTTTGATGACAAGACCACAGACTTTGACTGACAAGACCACAGACTTTGACTGACAAGACAAGACCACATACTTTGATGACAAGACCACAGACTTTGATGACAAGACCACAGACTTTGACTGACAAGACAAGACCACAGACTTTGATGACAAGACCACAGACTTTGACTGACAAGACAAGACCACAGACTTTGATGACAAGACCACAGACTTTGATCAGAAGACCACAGACTTTGATGACAAGACCACAGACTTTGACTGACCAGAGATGATGGCAACTCACCAAACAGATCAATACTAAAACAATCTCAAGTATCGACGATATGAAAGTATCGATAACGTATCAAGTATCTACCCATACGATACCACCGAACTAAACGTATCGGTATTTCAAGCCTTCTAGTGATAAAATTATCAACCAGTACCAAAGTACTACAGCTACATCAAACAATCCTAGGCACTTATCTCTAGTTTTTTCCTAATCTTGTCTTTATCAGAATTTTCTAGAAGCTTGTTGTGTGCTTGTGTGTGCGTGTGTTTGTGTGTGGATCGTATACAAATGTCCTTATTGTCGCAACCACGTGTAAGAGCGACGAGAGTAGCGCTGTGTAGTGAGACATTACATCAGATCTACTTGCTTACAGATGATGTGAGACATTACATCAGATCTACTTGCTTACAGATGATGTGAGACATTACATCAGATCTACTTGCTTACAGATGATGTGAGACATTACATCAGATCTACTTGCTTACAGATGATGTGAGACATTACATCAGATCTACTTGCTTACAGATGATGTGAGACATTACATCAGATCTACTTGCTTACAGATGATGTGAGACATTACATCAGATCTACTTGCTTACAGATGATGTGAGACATTACATCAGATCTACTTGCTTACAGATGATGTGAGACATTACATCAGATCTACTTGCTTACAGATGATGTGAGACATTACATCAGATCTACTTGCTTACAGATGATGTGAGACATTACATCAGATCTACTTGCTTACAGATGATGTGAGACATTACATCAGATCTACTTGCTTACAGATGATGTGAGACATTACATCAGATCTACTTGCTTACAGATGATGTGAGACATTACATCAGATCTACTTGCTTACAGATGATGTGAGACATTACATCAGATCTACTTGCTTACAGATGATGTGAGACATTACATCAGATCTACTTGCTTACAGATGATGTGAGACATTACATCAGATCTACTTGCTTACAGATGATGTGAGACATTACATCAGATCTACTTGCTTACAGATGATGTGAGACATTACATCAGATCTACTTGCTTACAGATGATGTGAGACATTACATCAGATCTACTTGCTTACAGATGATGTGAGACATTACATCAGATCTACTTGCTTACAGATGATGTGAGACATTACATCAGATCTACTTGCTTACAGATGATGTGAGACATTACATCAGATCTACTTGCTTACAGATGATGTAAGACATTACATCTGATCTACTTGCTTACAGATGATGTCTACTGTGTTCTTAGTTTGATGAGACCAACTGATGAGACCATGAGACCAACTGATGAGACCATGAGACCAACTGATGAGACCATGAGACCAACTGATGAGACCATGAGACAAACTGATGAGACCAACTGATGAGACCAACTGATGAGACCAACTGATGAGACCATGAGACCAACTGATGAGACCATGAGACCAACTGATGAGACCATGAGACCAACTGATGAGACCATGAGACCAACTGATGAGACCATGAGACCAACTGACGAGACCAATTGATGAGACCAACTGATGAGACCAACTGATGAGACCATGAGACCAACTGATGAGACCATGAGACCAACTGATGAGACCAACTGATGAGACCAACTGATGAGACCATGAGACCAACTGATGAGACCATGAGACCAACTGATGAGACCATGAGACCAACTGATGAGACCATGAGACCAACTGACGAGACCAATTGATGAGACCAACTGATGAGACCAACTGATGAGACCATGAGACCAACTGATGAGACCATGAGACCATGAGACCAACTGATGAGACCAACTGATGAGACCATGAGACCAACTCATGAGACCATGAGACCAACTGATGAGACCAACTGATGAGACCATGGGACCAACTGATGAGACCAACTGATGAGACCATGAGACCAACTGATGAGACCATGAGACCAACTGATGAGACCATGAGACCAACTGATGAGACCATGAGACCAACTGATGAGACCATGAGACCAACTGATGAGACCAACTGATGAGACCAACTGATGAGACCAACTGATGAGACCATGAAACCATGAGACCAACTGATGAGACCATGAGACTAACTGATGAGACCATGAGACCAACTGATGAGACCATGAGACCAACTGATGAGACCATGAGACCAACTGATGAGACCATGAGACCAACTGATGAGACCATGAGACCAACTGATGAGACCAACTGATGAGACCAACTGATGAGACCAACTGATGAGACCAACTGATGAGACCAACTGATGAGACCATGAGACCATGAGACCAACTGATGAGACCATGAGACCAATTGACGAGACCAACTGATGAGACCAACTGATGAGACCAACTGATGAGACCATGAGACCAACTCATGAGACCAACTGATGAGACCATGAGACCAACTGATGAGACCATGAGACCAACTGATGAGACCAACTGATGAGACCATGAGACCAACTGATTAGACCAACTGATGAGACCATGAGACCAACTCATGAGACCATGAGACCAGCAAGAAGGGCGGGCCACTAACAGAGTTAACCAAGTCGTGTTTGTAGTGTTGTAGCAGTATTACTGTAGACTGTCGAATATTGGGGACGACGTTTGATAACGTTGGCTTCATATGCGCATGCGCGGCGTAGGTGTTACGTAATGTTTTTTTAAACACTAGTGTTAGGGGTTGTATGTTACCGTCTGATAACATTTTACTGCCTGCATTGCGTGCTACACGAATGTTGAATCATTGTCATTGACAAACATAAACAATCTTTGGCCAACAAAACCAAATCTCAGAAAGTTCCCTTTCCACACCTGACGCTCTATGTGCAAGTGAAGTAGAGTTCACCTGTTTCTGTTACCTCGGCAGGGATGGTGGGGTCAGCACTATGTCCAGCCGCTTTTAACTTTCTCGAACGTGACTTAGGTACCTATCACAGCTGACTTGAACACGGATTCAAACTCTTGCAACTGGGTCTCTAAATATCAGTTTGATAACAAAGATCCCATGAACTTTCACAACAAAGATCCCATCAAGTTTGTCAACAAAGATCCCATGAACTTTAACAACAAAGATCCCATGAACTTTAACAACAAAGATCCCATGAAGTTTGTCAACAAAGATCCCATGAACTTTGACAACAAAGATCCCATCAAGTTTGTCTACAAAGATCCCATGAACTTTGATAACAAAGATCCCATGAAGTTTGTCAACAAAAATCCCATAAAGTTTGTCAACAAAGATCCCATGAACTTTAACAACAAAGATCCCATTAACTTTTACAACAAAGATCCCATGAAGTTTGTCAACAAAGATCCCATGAACTTTGTCAACAAAGATCCCATGAACTTTAACAACAAAGATCCCATTAACTTTTACAACAAAGATCCCATGAAGTTTGTCAACAAAGATCCTATGAACTTTGACAACAAAGATCCCATTAACTTTTACAACAAAGATCCCATGAAGTTTGTCAACTGCAGTTGTTGTAGCAGTGACAGTGGTTGGTGACACATGTGACAGTGGGTGGTGACACAGTACAGTGGGTGGTGACACAGTACAGTGGGTGGTGACACAGGTGTCTGTGGGTGGTGACACAGGTGACAGTGGGTGGTGACACAGGACAGTGGGTGGTGACACAGGACAGTGGGTGGTGACACAGATGACAGTGGGTGGTGACACAGATGACAGTGGGTAGTGACACAGATGATAACTTCATCCCACGTGATGTCGTGCTTAAAGCTACTCCCGCGTGACAGAAAATAGTGCATATCGTTCTACAAACGTGAGGCGTGATCACATGCGGTAAGACGGTCTAATTACCAGGGATATGTAAGTAATCCCTAGACACGTTGCTTACATAACAGAGCAGGCAGCACGCAGGAGATTTGAGGGAAATAGCTTCAGTTAAATGTCAACATCCGGGCGCTCGTGCTATAATTAGAAGCATACGCCATGTGAGGCGTGTGTTAGTTAGGTGATACGATTGGTTGACCCGTAGCCAATCCTCGTGCACGGGGGAGCAGGGGGGGGGGGCACACAGCTGTATTTCTATGATAAAAAAAATATCATGAAAACCGATCATACGGTTGATCAAAATATGTTTGATTGAAACAAGCCATGTATGTGACATCATGACATTATGTTGATCACGTGAGGTCCGGCTAGCAATTGGTCACGTGACCAGTGGGAGCCGGAAAAATCTGAGATAGCCGGTGACAGCCGGCTTATGCAGATATATTAAAGCTGGAATGCAGCATTTAATTAACGTTAATTAAAATAGGCACGCGTGCTATTTCAGTGGTGACCTCTGCCAAGTTTCAATTTAAATGTTCGCATAAATGTCATTGAGATGTGCATAGGCATGTCATTCAGATGTACAAAGACATGTCATTCAGATGTACAGAAATGTCATTCAGATGTACAAAGGCATGTCATTCAGATGTACAAAGACATGTCATTCAGATGTACAGACATGTCATTCAGATGTACAAAGACATGTCATTCAGATGTACAGACGTGTCATTCAGATGTACAAAGACATGCCATTCAGATGTACAAAGACATGTCATTCAGATGTACAGACATGTCATTCAGATGTACAGACATGTCATTCAGATGTACAGACATGTCATTCAGATGTACAAAGACATGTCATTCAGATGTACAGACGTGTCATTCAGATGTACAGACGTGTCATTCAGATGTACAAAGACATGTCATTCAGATGTACAAAGACATGTCATTCAGATGCCATAAAACTTCAAATGTCGTCTGTTTCCTCAGACCAAAACAAATGCCAAGGTCGTTGACCCCGGCAAGTAGCCAATAGAAAGAGAGTGATATGACCCGGAAACGGATGGAGAGAAATGTGTCAGAATGTGACCGTATCCTCCCGTTGGGGTACACACACACACACGCACACACACACACGCACTTACGCACACATACACACATGCACACACACACTCACACACTTTGTATGTTGTGTGTTGAAAACGTCACATCCGTTTCACGGCTCGGCTATTGTTGCACATTCTTACCCATGTCTTAATTAGGTCGACGCTAATTAATTACTCGGGACGGCGTCTTTATAGTGCAGTCATCTGACAAAACAAATCTCAATACACTGTCTACAACTGTCTTCTAGCAACTAGAGGTAGCCACAGGGTGAGGTAGCTACAAATAGAGGTAGCCACTGGCTAAGGTAGCTACAACTAGAGGTAGCCACTGGCTAAGGTAGCTACAACTAGAGGTAGCCACAGGGTCGGGTAAAGACAACTAGAGGTAGCCATAGAGCGAGGTAGCTACAACTAGAGGTAGCCACTGGCTAAGGTAGCTACAACTAGAGGTAGCCACTGGCTAAGGTAGCTACAACTAGAGGTAGCCACTGGCTAAGGTAGCTACAACTAAAGGTAGCCACAGGGTAGGGTAGCTACAACTAGAGGTAGCCACAGGGTCGGGTTGCTACAACTAGAGGTAGCCATAGAGCGAGGTAGCTACAACTAGAGATAGCCACAGGATAAGGTAGCTACAAGGTAGCTGTCTGGGAAGTTACCCTTTGAACCAATCACCACAAGCTAGCCACAGGATAGTCATATATATATATATATATATATATATATATATATATATATATATATATATATATATATATTTATATATATATATATATATACACCGGATGACACCCGCCATAGCGACGCCGCTGTGGTTAGGGTTATGGTTATACCTTGATTAGCCACCCAAAACGGGTCAAAGGTTCAAAGTTCAAGGGCGTGGTCAAAAGTTGACCAACGTACACATCAAAGTTTGAGCCCAACGAACACAATTGTTGACCGTTGACCTTCACTGATGTACACCGTCACGACATCGTGGGTCACGTGGTGTCTTATCTCTGGCCAGTCTGTGAGAGACAACTTTATCCCAGGTGTGGGCAGTTTTTTTTTTTTTGGGGCTAGAGTATCGTGGCACTAAAGTACTAACGGGAGACTAGCACGGGACTAAAGGGAGACTAGCATGGGACTAAAGGGAGACTAGCATGGGACTAAAGGGAGACTAGCATGGGACTAAAGGGAGACTAGCATGGGACTAAAGGGAGACTAGCATGGGACTAAAGGGTTTCTAAAACGAGATGTACCGTCCCCCACCCCACCCCACCCCCCTTGTTGATGTTTTTCACCAGGGTTCAAACCCCTCCAACCATCTCCCCGCCCACAATGGTTGAATGATATCGATCTCTGCTTCAATATTGATCTCAATCAGCTGGTGATTTCACTGGACAGGTCAGTGTGTCGCCCAGTGCAGTGCGGCCCCCCACACACCCTCGCCCCCCCCCTCCCCCACCCCCACGTGGGGAGCATAACATTGCGGACAAGAAGCCGGAAAGTTTTTTCTTGGCGTCACGTGATCGAAATTTCGGGGTCTCAGCAAGTTGTCAAAACAAAATGTCCAGTCGCTGACCACAGGATGTCCACTTGAGGGGGCTCCTTGTCAGGTGGGGGTGGCAGCCTTGTGACGTCACGTGTGGGGGTGGCAGTCTTGTGACGTCACGTGTGGGGGTGGCAGCCTTGTGACGTCACATGTGGGGGTGGCAGCCTAGTGACGTCACATGTGGGTTTGTGTTGTAGTAGATTGTGTTGTCTTGCTACACCTCCCACACACCCAATACCTCCCACACCTGTCAGACGTGCACACACGTGACCCAACAGGTCGAGACGTCAATCACGTGACGTCCATGGGCGACTGGTCACGTGATTTTGATCTGGACACCAGCACGTCACAGGGTGTCAAGTCCAACAATCTTGACACGTCAGGTCACACTGACCTTACAAATATTTTCTTGTGTGTGTGTGTAGAGGGGGGTGTCACTATATGTGTGTGTGATGGGGGGGGGTGGTATAATACTACCTGTTGTACTACATGTGGGGTTGTACTAACTATATATGGGGAGGGGCGGGGTGATAAACTAGGCTGGGTGCCGTACCTGCTCCAGTACGGGCGAACTTTGACCTGTTGGGTCACGTGACGAGCAGGGAGATCCATATAAGGAGATGTTAACATTGAATGTAAGGCCAGATAGGTAGCTGACGTCTGACGCCATACTGATTAGTTTAATTAATTAAAGTTTGGTAATTCCGAGTTTCAGATATTGCAGAAATATAAAAAGACTTAAACAACACCTCCGAACACCTCTGAACACATCTAAACACCTCTAAAACCTCTGGCATAAACTGCTAGAAAGACAGGACTTATCTGTCAGTGTTTATCACAACTGTGGAGAATGTGGGATGTTGTGGTCCAACATATTTTGATGACGTACGACATAGACAGCACACAGCACACAACACACAACACACAACACACAACACACAACACAAGCACACAGCACACAGCACAAGTATAGCGTGTTGGTCCGGGTTAGGTTGGAAGGTTTGGTGTGAGTAAACCTTGACGTCTTAACGTGGTCGGCGGTATGTTGGCATGTTGATGTGTTGGTGTGTTGGTGTGTTGGTGTGTTGGCATGTTGATGTGTTGGTGTGTTGGTGTGTTGGTGTGTTGGTGTGTTGGTATGTTGGCATGTTGGCATGTTGATGTGTTGGTGTGTTGGTGTGTTGGTGTGTTGGTATGTTGGCATGTTGGCATGTTGATGTGTTGGTGTGTTGGTGTGTTGGTGTGTTGGTATGTTGGCATGTTGGCATGTTGATGTGTTGGTGTGTTGGTGTGTTGGTGTGTTGGTATGTTGGCATGTTGGCATGTTGATGTGTTGGTGTGTTGGTGTGTTGGTGTGTTGGTATGTTGGCATGTTGGCATGTTGATGTGTTGGTGTGTTGGTGTGTTGGTGTGTTGGTGTGTTGGTATGTTGGCATGTTGGCATGTTGATGTGTTGGTGTGTTGGTGTGTTGGTATGTTGGCATGTTGGCATGTTGATGTGTTGGTGTGTTGGTGTGTTGGTATGTTGGCATGTTGATGTGTTGGCGTGTTGGTGTGTTGGTGTGTTGGTATGTTGGCATGTTGATGTGTTGGCGTGTTGGCGTGTTGGTGTGTTGGTGTGTTGGTGTGTTGGTGTGTTGGCGTGTTGGCGTGTTGGCGTGTTGGCGTGTTGGTGTGTTGGTGTGTTGGTGTGTTGGTGTGTTGGCGTGTAGGCGTGTTGGCGTGTTGGCGTGTTGGCGTGTTGCTGTGTTGGCGTGTTGGTGTGTTGGTGTGTTGGTGTGTTGGTGTGTTGGTGTGTTGGTGTATTGGCGTGTTGGCGTGTTGGCGTGTTGGTGTGTTGGTGTGTTGGTGTGTTGGCGTGTTGGCATGTTGATGTGTTGGTGTGTTGGTGTGTTGGTATGTTGGCATGTTGATGTGTTGGCGTGTTGGTGTGTTGGTGTGTTGGTGTGTTGGTGTGTTGGTGTGTTGGTGTGTTGGTGTGTTGGCGTGTTGGCGTGTTGGCGTGTTGATGTGTTGGCGTGTTGGTGTGTTGGTGTGTTGGTATGTTGGCATGTTGATGTGTTGGCGTGTTGGTGTGTTGGTGTGTTGGTGTGTTGGTGTGTTGGCGTGTTGGCGTGTTGGCGTGTTGGCGTGTTGGTGTGTTGGTGTGTTTCAATGTGGCGACTGGTACGGAGGATTAGAGTCATGGTTTTAATTAGTCATTATCAGACATGTAATTAGTCAGTTGCAAACTGAACTCTGGACGCTTAAAGTTGCCAATTCAAAATAAAGCTTGTTGTTTCGATAAAGTGTAATTAAATCTAAAAATAGATCAATTAGTCATTAGAGAAAATCTCGTGGTCAATCTTGGAGGTATGAGCATACACACATACACATTGAATCAACACACATACACACACATAAAATCAACACACATACACAAACACACAAAAACACACACATACACGCACGCATTAAATCAACACACATACACCCACACAAAGTGAATCAATACACACACACACACACATACAGTCCCCACACCTACAGAAACCTCACAAAACACACCATAATCACACATAGGGTCAAACCTAAACGACCCAATCTAATTCTTTATCTCTAGATCAAAGCCAGAAGATTGTACAGTGACATGTAGATGTTGTGTAGTGACATCTAGATGATGCTGTGTAGTGATGTCAGGTTGATGTGTAACCTGTTGGTCGCATGTAAACACGGTGTAAATGTAAACACGGTGTAAATGTAAACACGGTGTAAATGTAAACACGGTGTAAATGTAAACACAGTGTAAATGTAAACACGGTGTAAATGTAAACACGGTGTAAATGTAAACACGGTGTAAATGTAAACACGGTGTAAATGTAAACACGGTGTAAATGTAAACACGGTGTAAATGTAAACTGATACCGTTAAACTAGGAACAACAGCGATTGGCCTCTGGGGGTGACCAGCACGCCCCCCCCCCACCCCCATCCCCCCCCCCCCCATCCCGTGGATAACCAACAGATGG
Organism: Physella acuta; assembly: GCF_028476545.2. Classification (NCBI taxonomy): domain Eukaryota; kingdom Metazoa; phylum Mollusca; class Gastropoda; family Physidae; genus Physella; species Physella acuta. The sequence continues at coordinate 375,369 of NW_026732841.1, forward strand.
ACTGATTGACAAGCTGGGACAAATGGTGTCAAAGGTCACGGGATGTTATTGCCAAGCAGGTGTGGTGTGTGTGGGTGTGAGGGTGTGGGGGGGGCTCCCATGTGTTGTTTATAGATAATGACACGCTAGCCTGTCACGTGACTCGCTACTCTATCTGTCACGTGATTACTACAGCCAAGGCCCACACCAAAAGCAAGCCCCCCCCCCCCCATCCCATGGCGTACAGCTATCTCAAGATTTTCACACAGGCTGCTGGTGTGGTCTCTTCTCCAACCACCTGCCGCCCCACACACACAACACTAGACCTCATAGAATGACCCCCCCCCACACACACACACACACTAGACTAACTAGACCTCGTAGAAAGACCCCCCCACACACACACACAACACTAGACCTCATAGAATAACCCCCCCCCCACACACACACACACTAGACTAACTAGACCTCGTAGAAAGACCCCCCCCCCCCACACACACACACACTAGACTAACTAGACCTCGTAGAAAGACCCCCCACACACACACACAACACTAGACCTCATAGAATGACCCCCCCTCACACACACACACACTAGACTAACTAGACCTCGTAGAAAGACCCCCCCCCCACACACACACAACACTAGACCTCATAGAATAACCCCCCCCCCCACACACACACACTAGACTAACTAGACCTCGTAGAAAGACCCCCACTAGACCTAATAGAATGACCCCCCCCCACTAGACCTCGTAGAAAGACCCCTCCAAGACCTCAGAACCCCACCCCAACTAAGACCTCATAGAAAGACCCTTTGACCCCCCACTAGACAGACCCCTCTACACCCAACAGACTATATAGACTTACAAGACCCCTTGACCCTAGACAGACCCCCTTGGCTCCTTAGAAGAACCTCCCCACCCGTATCCTGCATTACACCAAGTGACCCCACACACACTATTATCAGCCACTGCCTGCTATAAGTGAACAATAATCTGCTGTTGTTGTTTTGTGTGCGGACTTGTCAAATATTTTCGCGTGTCACAAACAGTTCGTGGTGAGGTTCGACCAATGTGGGCTGTCACTTCATCAAAACACGGCAGGTTTTAATTACCTTTCAACATTTTATCATTCGCATCAACAGTGTTATCAACACGGGGGTGTTGTCAACAATTGTCCAGATCATGCTAGTCACCACCACACCACCATGTTAGTCACCAACACACCACCATGTTAGTCACCAACACACCACCATGTTAGTCACCAACACACCACCATGTTAGTCACCAACACACCACCAACACACCACCATGTTAGTCACCAACACACCATGTTAGTCACCAACACACCACCATGTTAGTCACCAACACACCACCATGTTAGTCACCAACACACCACCATGTTAGTCACCAACACACCACCAACACACCACCATGTTAGTCACCAACACACCACCATGTTAGTCACCAACACACCATGTTAGTCACCAACACACCACCATGTGAGTCACCAACACACCACCATGTTAGTCACCAACAGACGTTAGCCCCAGCAACCAGGTTCGAACCCTTTCACTCCACAACACTCGTGCGCGCTGCCACTTGGCCACGCGCCTCTAGCCTTGTGTAGCACCTGGCCTGAATCACACGAAAGTCTGGCACCGTCCGTCTAATGTCTGGCACCGTCCGTCTAATGTCTGGCACCGTCCGTCTAATGTCTGGCACCGTCCGTCTAATGTCTGGCACCGTCCGTCTAATGTCTGGCACCGTCCGTCTAATGTCTGGCACCGTCCGTCTATCTAGGTCACTCACTTCCGTCTAAATCCAGGCCAGGCTTTTGTCGTTCCACTCCTAAACTCTACTGCACCAGGTTCTAATCCCGGCTGGCCTAACACGGGAGGACACACACACCACAGGGGACATAGGACCAGCACACAGGACCAGAGAGGACCAGGACACAGGACTAGAGAGGACCAGGACACAGGACTAGAGAGGACCAGGACACAGGACCAGAGAGGACCAGGACACAGGACTAGAGAGGACCAGGACCAGAGAGGACCAGGACACAGGACTAGAGAGGACCAGGACACAGGACTAGAGAGGACCAGGACACAGGACTAGAGAGGACCAGGACACAGGACTAGAGAGGACCAGGACCAGAGAGGACCAGGACACAGGACTAGAGAGGACCAGGACCAGAGAGGACCAGGACACAGGACTAGAGAGGACCAGGACACAGGACCAGAGAGGACCAGGACACAGGACTAGAGAGGACCAGGACACAGGACTAGAGAGGACCAGGACACAGGACTAGAGAGGACCAGGACACAGGACTAGAGAGGACCAGGACACAGGACTAGAGAGGACCAGGACACAGGACCAGAGAGGACCAGGACACAGGACTAGAGAGGACCAGGACACAGGACCAGAGAGGACCAGGACACAGGACTAGAGAGGACCACTTAAACAATTTTATTTGTAGAGAGTTACATATCTGACCACACGTTTTTAATTAACGATCGACCAACGGAGAAAGGGGGGGGGGGAATAAACAAATTAAATTGACGTTTCTCAAACTACGACCCACAACAACAAGAAAAAGATAAATTTATTTTTTATTCCATCTTTAGTCCGTACTTTTAATTGCCGAGATAAAACTATTTTCAGATAACGTACTCGTCTCATTAGACTTGTTTGGTCCCGTTGTTATTGTGTGTCTCATTGTGTCTCATTGTGTGTCTCATTGTGTGTCTCATTGTGTCTCATTGTGTCTCATTGTGTTTATTGTCCCCCATACAAGTTGCTGTGTTTATTGTCCCCCATACAAGTTGCTGTGTTTATTGTCCCCCATACAAGTTGCTGTGTTTATTGTCCCCCATACAAGTTGCAGTGTTTATTGTCCCCCATACAAGCTGCTGTGTTTATTGTCGGAATGCCCCCCTCGATCAAGCTGGGTACCAGGCGGTGGGACGACGTCCCGCGTCTGGTGGGTGGGGAAGGAAAGCCCGGTGAGAGCCCACGGAAGTAGCGACCGAGGTGTGGGGAACTCTTGTGGTCGGAGTTTGCTACACTGAGGCCTGCCTGGCTGATGGAAGTCAACCTTCTGAGCCGGTTTCCGTATAAGAAGAAGAAGAAGACAAGTTGCTGTGTTTATTGTCCCCCATACAAGTTGCTGTGTTTATTGTCCCCCATACAAGTTGCTGTGTTTATTGTCCCCTATACAAGTTGCTGTGTTTATTGTCCCCCATACAAGTTGCTGTGTTTATTGTCCCCCATACAAGTTGCTGTGTTTATTGTCGTCCATACAAGTTGCTGTGTTTATTGTCGTCCATACAAGTTGCTGTGATTATTGTCCCCCATACAAGTTGCTGTGTTTATTGTCGTCCATACAAGTTGCTGTGTTTATTGTCGTCCATACAAGTTGCTGTGTTTATTGTCCCCCATACAATTGCTGTGTTTATTGTCCCCCATACAAGTTGCTGTGTTTATTGTCCCCCATACAAGTTGCTGTGTTTATTGTCGTCCATACAAGTTGCTGTGTTTATTGTCGTCCATACAAGTTGCTGTGTTTATTGTCCCCCATACAATCACCTAGTCTAAAAGATCAGCAGATGTTTACTGTTTAAAACTTCAAGCATCAAGTCTGGCAGTAAGATGAGAAGGGCCAGATGTCCGTGTAGCTTACCCGCCCACCCCGTCCAGCCCCCAGCCACATGAACACAGCTGGGATTCGATCCCCATCCTGCTGGGTACCTGCATAGTCCAACCAACGATTGAACAACGGAGCGATACAGTACGACCATCAGAGCTTTGTCTTTTGATACAGTACGACCATCAGAGCTTTGTCTTTTCAACTTTATCCACGCTTTACAATCTTTACGACAACATATTTCAACTTTCTCCACGCTTTACAATCTTTACGACAACATATTTCAACTTTATCCACGCTTTACAATCTTTACGACAACATATTTCAACTTTCTCCACGCTTTACAATCTTTACGACAACATATTTCAACTTTATCCACGCTTTACAATCTTTACGACAACATATTTCAACTTTATCCACGCTTAACAATCTTTACGACAACATATTTCAACTCTTATCTTCAGCTCCACAGTCTAATGCAACAACAAAAAAATGGAATCTATTTAAACATCTGATCATGAGTGTATGTCTAGATGGGTGCCGGAACTCGGTCAGTGACGTCACACTCTTGTCCAGACGATCTGGTAATTTGAGACACAATTTTTAAATTTTCTTGGCCAAATTAGGTTTTTTTTTCACTTAAGGTAAACACGAGGGGAGGTAAACTGTGTGAGAAGAAAGCTGTGTGTTAGGTAAGCTGAGTGGGTGTGTGTTAGGTAAGATGTGTGAGTGTGTGAAGTAAGCTGTGTGAGTGTGTGTTAGGTAAAATGTGTGAGTGTGTGATGTAAGGTGTGTGGGTGTGTGAAGTAAGGTGTGTGGGTGTGTGAAGTAAGGTGTGTGGGTGTGTGAAGTAAGGTGTGTGGGTGTGTGAAGTAAGGTGTGTAAGTGATTTGATGGGACTACCCTAGACATTAAAACATGTACACAATACATAGACATATAACTCCCTCTATGTGTGTACACACAAACACACATATATAAATTATTATATTCAATAAATCATTATAAATAAAGTATTATATTATATATAGTGATATATATATATATATATATATATATATATATATATATATATATATATATATATATATATATATATATATATATATATATATATATATTTATATATATATATATATATATATATATATATATATATATATATATATATATATATATTTATCACTACTTCCCCAGTACAAGACTGCTCAAATTCTAACTTTGAAAACGGTTCACAACAAGGCTAAAGTTTTCCTACCTCTACTTCCATAGTTACGTACTTGGTCAAGTTGAATCGCTGTGAAACATGTGTCGAAGACAGACTACCAATGAAACTGTCAAAAGACATGGGTGGATATAGAGTAAAGTGGTTTGTAAATCACACAACAAACCAAAGATAGAGTTGACACATATTAGGGTAGTGGTTCTTTATCTGGGTTCCACTGAACCCTAGGGGTTTGGTGAATTAGTCACTAGGGTTCGGCTGAGGTTAAAACACACACCCGAATCATGAATTCACGATCCGATTTTGACAGTGCGGACGAGAGAGCTAATATAAAGGGTTCGGGGACTTCGCATATGAAAGTGGTGGGGTTCGGGGACTTCGAATATATGAAAGTGGTGGGGTTCGGTACCTTTAAAAAGATTAAGAACCACTGGATTAGGATAATCCATGCAGGTGATTGCCTCTCTTATCTCTGTGTGACGATGGTTTTAGCGTACCATTTGACGCATGCGCAGACAAACACCAACCGGCACATGTCTGGAACAGTCGAGTGACGTCAGAGATGACCTGACCAGCTAGTTAACCTCTACTTAGGGTTAGGTTTTACCTGTGTGCTCTAGACTACCTGTAGTTTAGATCGCCACGTCACAAGATTTATAATGTTAACTACGACCTTGACTTTTGAAAACATTCTACAACCTTGATGGTTCGTGTGTGCAACGCCCTTGACATTGTTTACATAGACAATATGGATCTATTTATTTAGAAGTTAAATCGTATACATTAGGCCGAGTCGAAGGGTAGCAGTTTGTTTAATGAAAGCTTGATAATTATTGTTTAACTAATTAGTGACGTAACATGCAGGTGTAGATGTATACAGTACATAATATCTGATGGTATCTGAAAATCTGATGGTTTCTGAATATCTGATGGTACGCAGTAGATTATTTGTAAGATTTGAAGATGGTATTTTCTATTTAACACTTTCTCTCCCCCCCCCCCCCCCCACACACACACTAATATTCCACCGTCATACTGATTTGAATTTTGTTTCAAAGTTTATTTGGATGTTCCCTTATTAAATACGTTGGATTAATGACGGAATGACGGATCAAGTGGATGACGATGGATCACGGTGGATGAAGGCGGATTCTGTGTACTGTTAATGTGGAGTGCTGAATGTTTCACACACCTACACACCTACACACCTGACACGCTGACATGGTGTGTAGCTCTTTAACTGACACACTAGATGTCGTACCTGTGTGACACAATGACCCAAATATCAACAGCCGCCATCTTAATGTTTGCCCTCTGGCCAGTCTCTGGTCTAAAAATAGACCTCACATAACCTCCAAACCCCATTAATACCTGACATGAGACCACGTGACATGAGACCACGTGACAAGACTGAGGTAATTACCCAGAGGACATTTGAATGTATTTCATGCTAACGACTGCATTAAATAAATGCATTTTAAATTCAGGAATTCGATTGGACGTTATCTAGTCCTGATTTTTTTACCTGATAATTCGTGTCTCGAGGTTCGGCCAGTCAATTGGAGCCTAAAGAACCCAAACACCTAAAACTACTCCAGTAGACCTCTATGTCAGGCTCCGTTCATGTCTTGAAACTGTCACATCAAACCCAATACACCGACAGGAAGATCTGTCTTTAACGTTCACAAAGCTTGGAATACTTCAGAAATGTATCGGGTAGTTTCCCTCTCTCTACCCCCTCCATTCCCCTCCCTCCCCAGTCAAATAAAAACATCCGTTTATTTTTACCTGCCGACCTCTGACCTCTCAATTCTCCCCCCCTCCCCCCCCCCCCCCCAGTCCTCCAGAAAAATTGCGTCGTTATTATGTAGACCATTTGAGCGTGTCACGTCGTTATCTCAGGTATACTGACAAGGTGAGGGGGGGGGGGGCAGGAAATCTGCGCCCAGTTTTTGTCCAAACTTGTCACAAGGCATGTCGGGATGGGCTGGGGGAAATAGTTTACCATCAGATTGTACCATCCCCGTCCTAGATGGGAGGGGGGAGTGTATCATACGATTGTACCATCCCCATAAAATCTAGAACATTTCCCCTCCCCGGCATTTTAGTTTTAAACAAGTTCAGGGTTATCACCACCACCCCCCACAATTAAACCAAACAGAGCGACCTCCCCCCCCCCCCTCCAACAACCACAACGACCCCCACAACAACCACAACAACCCCCCACCCCCAATCCAACAACCACAACAACCCCCCCACCCCAACAACCACAACGACCCCCCCACACCCCCACAACAACCACAACAACCCCCCACCCCCAATCCAACAACCACAACGACCCCCCCCCAACAACCACAACGACCCCCCCACCCCAACAACCACAACGACCCCCCACACACCCCCACACCAACAACCACAACAACCCCCCCCCCCCCACCCCAACAACCACAACGACCCCCCCCCACACCCCCACAACAACCACAACAACCCCCCACCCCCAATCCAACAACCACAACGACCCTCCCCAACAACCACAACAACCCCCCACCCCCACACCAACAACCACAACGACCCCCCCCCCAACAACCACAACAATCCCCCCCACCCCAACAACCAAAACGACCTGAACCAAACACCAGCCACGGTCACCGGATGTTGGACTCCAATGTTCCACCACACGTCTCTACAAGCTGTTTCATCTTTAATTACCAAGTTTAATTACCATCTTTAATTACCATCTTTAATTACCATTTTTACCGTCGCGCAGTTTCGTAGATTTGATTCATTGATCTAAAATGAGCTGATATTAGTTTCGTTGGTTGATACGTAGTTTCCCGGAGGGGAGGGAAGACTGTAGGAAAAAAAGTCACAGGAAAAAAAGTCACAATCATATATTTACATGGAATTTGTTAATACTTGTATGTGTTAAATATTCAGCGAGTGCAAATCAGCTTAGATTGATTAAATGTAATGTATTGTGCGTAGTTTCTATATGTATAGTAATATTTATAGCAAACGTAAAAGTAGACCACCACAGACCACCACAGACCACCAGAGACCACCACAGACCACAAGAGACCACCACAGACCACCAGAGACCACCACAGACTACCACAAACCACAAGAGACCACCAGAGACCACAAGAGACCACCAGAGACCACCACAGACTACCACAGACCACCACAGACCACCACAGACCACCACAGACCACCACAGACCACCACAGACCACCACAGACCTCCACAGACCACCACAGACCACCACAGACCACCACAGACCACCACAGACCACCACAGACCACCACAGACCACCACAGACCACAAGAGACCACCACAGACCACCACAGACCACCACAGACCACAAGAGACCACCACAGACCACAACAGACCACCACAGACCACCACAGACCACCACAGACCACAACAGACCACCACAGACCACCACAGACCACAAGAGACCACCACAGACCACCACAGACCACCACAGACCACAAGAGACCACCACAGACCACCACAGACCACCACAGACCACCACAGACCACCACAGACCACCACAGACCACCACAGACCACCACAGACCACCACAGACCACCACAGACCACCACAGACCACCACAGACCACCACAGACCACCACAGACCACAAGAGACCACCACAGACCACCACAGACCACCACAGACCACAAGAGACCACCACAGACCACCAGAGACCACCACAGACTACCACAAACCACAAGAGACCACCAGAGACCACAAGAGACCACCACAGACCACCACAGACCACAAGAGACCACCACAGACCACCACAGACCACCACAGACCACCACAGACCACCACAGACCACCACAGACCACCACAGACCACCACAGACAGACCACCACAGACCATCACAGACCACCACAGACCACAACAGACCACAACAGACCAGACCACCACAGACCACAACAGACCACAACAGACCAGACCACCACAGACCACAACAGACCACAACAGACCAGACCACGACAGACCACCACAGACCACCACAGACCACCACAGACCACAACAGACCACAACAGACCAGACCACCACAGACCACAACAGACCAGACCACCACAGACCACCACAGACCACCACAGACCACCACAGACCACCACAGACCACCAGAGACCACAAGAGACCACCATAGACCACCACAGACCACCACAGACCACCACAGACCACCACAGACCACCACAGACCACAACAGACCACCACAGACCACCACAGACCACAAGAGACCAACACAGACCACCACAGACTACCACAGACCACAACAGACCACAACAGACCTCCACAGACCACCACAGACCACCACAGACCACCACAGACCACCACAGACCACAACAGACCAGACCACCACAGACCACCACAGACCACCACAGACCACCACAGACCACAACAGACCAGACCACCACAGACCACCACAGACCAGACCACCACAGACCACCACAGACCACCACAGACCAGACCACCACAGACCACCACAGACCACCACAGACCACCACAGACCACAACAGACCAGACCACCACAGACCACCACAGACCAGACCACCACAGACCACCACAGACCACCACAGACCAGACCACCACAGACCACCACAGACCACCACAGACCACCACAGACCACCACAGACCACCACAGACCACCACAGACCACCACAGACCACAACAGACCAGACCACCACAGACCACCACAGACCACAACAGACCAGACCACCACAGACCACCACAGACCACAACAGACCACCACAGACCACCACAGACCACCACAGACCACCACAGACCACCACAGACCACCACAGACCACCACAGACCACCACAGACCACCACAGACCACCACAGACCACCACAGACCACAACAGACCAGACCACCACAGACCACCACAGACCACCACAGACCACAACAGACCAGACCACGACAGACCACCACAGACCACCACAGACCACCACAGACCACCACAGACCACCACAGACCACAACAGACCACCACAGACCAGACCACCACAGACCAGACCACCACAGACCACCACACCACAGACCACCACAGACCACCACAGACCACAACAGACCAGACCACCACAGACCACCAGAGACCACCACAGACCACCACAGACCACATTATGGAGAGTCACGTCTATATCCCAAAATAGCCGAGCGCTAATGCCAGAGGTCAGGCACCACATGAAGACACATGAAGACACACGAAGACACATGAAGATACATGAAGACACACGAGGACACACGAAGACACATGAAGACACATGAAGACACATGAAGACACACGTCTTGTTCCCTCTGATGTTTGGACGGCTACTTCAAAGGTAAAGTGGAGGGGGGGTCAGATTCGGGGCTGTACAGGACCATTATGTCACGTGAACCTAAATATAACCTTGATCTGGCATCCTACAACAGATGTTGGACTTAACCTTTGACCTGTGTCAACGTTCTAGACTAGATGCTGACACCAGAACACGATTCGCCACACCCCCACCCCCCCCCCCCCCGAACAACGGTGTTGCTGTGGTCCTACCATTGACTTCCTCAGCCACAAGTTACATCAAGGTCAACACGACACCAAAGGTCAACAGACGACCGGGATCTATATCGACCTACCACGTGACTATCAATGATTAAACAACGGTGTTAATTAACAGAATCTTCTGGTACAGTGTATGTCCCTTTACCAGTAGCCTCGCTAGGTCGGGTGGTACCTGTAATAGATTGAAATAATTGTGAGGTCAAGGGAACTCACTCTTCTGTATTAGTATTATATTTATATTGTTATCTTGAGTGATGTCCCTTGCATGTTGTTATGTATATAAGTCTCTCGCCACTTCCGTCTCTCTCTCTTACCATCATGGCCGTCTGTAAATAAAAGATTGTTAACAACCAACGCGGCTTCTCGTCAGTCATTACAATCCACCTCATTTGGCGACGAAGGATAAACATCTACTAGAAAGAGCACCTACTTACGCAAAAAAGAGGTTTGCTAGAGCTTATTAGCTAATTATTTCTAGAATTATGGCGCTGTATGGCCAAATAAAAGAATTTGATGCGAATGATGAAATCATTCAAGATTACCTAGAGAGGTTAAGCTTTTACCTAGAAGCTAACGACGTGACGATAGAAGCCAAAAAGAGAGCTGTTTTGTTAACAGTCATAGGGCCTCAACAATTTAGGCTACTAAAAGACTTATGCGCACCAGCTAGTCTAAATACCAAGAGCTTTAACGAGCTGAGCAAACTGCTAACAGACCACCATGCGCCTGTGCCATCAAAGTTTCTATGTCGAGCTAGATTTGACAGTAGGACTCGTCAACCAAACGAGTCAATATCAGAATATGTTGCTGCTTTACGTCATTTAAGTGAATTTTGTGAATTCGGCGATACGCTGTCTGACAGACTGTGTGAAAAGTTTGTGACAGGTGTAAACAGCCCTGATATTCAAAGAAAGTTGCTGCTCGAGTCAGATCTAACTTTGGAAAAAGCAATACAACTTGCAATGTCATTCCAGCAGTCATCAGATGCGGCGAAATCTCTTACGCCTTCAGGGATCCATGCAGTAAACAGCAGGTTAGTCAATAAACATCAACCCCATCAGAGCATTCCAACTTATGCTAAACAGCCTGCTCGTTCAAATCCTAGATCTAAATCTAGTAATAATTATCAAAAATGTCATCGATGCAAAGGTCCCCATGCATCTCATCGGTGCAAGTTCAAGTCTGCAACTTGTTATAAGTGCAGTAAGCAAGGTCACATTGCCAAGGCCTGCTTTGCAAAGTCTTCGTCTGTTGCTAAATCTAGCCAGTCAAGACAGTACCGCAACCAAAGGCAGCACTATGTTAACTCTCACCAAGACTACCTAACCCAACCAATGAACCACTCTACCTGTGAAAATGCTCAAACTGATTCGCAGCCGGATTTCAGCCTGTTCTCTGTGAAATCAATAAGTCATGCTCCCATCAATGTACTAGTTAATATCAACGGTAAGAGCATAAGCTTCCAACTTGACACTGGAGCATCTCTAACAGTCATAACAAAGAAAGATTTTGACGCTGTCATAGGAGGATCAGTGCCTCTACAGCCATGTCACAAGTGTCTAACAACATACACTGGTGACAATGTTCCGGTAATAGGAGAGTGTATGGTTCATGTAAATTATAATGGTCAAAGTGTTAAACTTCCTCTTCTTGTGGTTGAAGGAAATGGACCGCCATTACTAGGTAGGAACTGGTTAAGTGATCTTAAGTTAAATTGGGAGAGTATTTGTTCATTGAAGAATGTAAAAGAATCTAGTCTTACTTCACTAGATAAAGTTATATCTGAAAATAAATGTGTTTTTGGTAATCATGGATTACTAAATGATAGAACAGTGAAGTTAAGCATTAAAGACACAAATCCAAGATACTGCAAAGCTAGAGTTCCACATTATGCATTGAGGAATAAAATTGAAAATGAGCTAAGTAGATTGGAATCTAATGGCATCATAAAGAAGGTAGACTATTCCGATTGGGCAACGCCCATTGTGCCAGTTTTAAAGAAGGATGGTTCTATAAGAATTTGTGGAGATTATAAAACTACACTGAATAAGCAAATAGAGCTAAATAGGTACCCTATACCTAACATTGAGGAAATTTCTTTGAATTTGGCAGGAGGAGACAAATTCACTGAATTAGACTTTAGTCATGCTTACACTCAACTAGAACTGCATCCAGATTCAAAAGTCTATACGACAATAAACACACATAAAGGACTCTACCAATATGAAAGACTATGTTTTGGCATATCATCTAGCCCTGGAATTTTCCAAGCTGTCATGGACAGTATTTTTAAGGACATTCCAAATGTTTGTGTGTACTTTGACAATGTGTACATAACTGGTAAGAATGACACTGAACATCTTAAAACACTTGATAAAGTATTGAAAATTGTTGGTGAAAAAGGTTTAAAGATTAACAAAGATAAATGTCAATTCATGCTGACAGAAATTAGTTTTCTTGGTTATATATTAAGCAAACAAGGCATCAGACCTCAACCTGAGAAAACAAAAGCCATTAAAGAAGCACCCAAACCTGAAAATACCCAACAACTAAGAGCTTTTTTGGGCTTAATAAATTACTATGCAAAGTTCATAGGAAATCTGTCTGGTAAACTATCACCACTGTACAAGCTGCTACAGAAAAATGCAACTTGGCACTGGGGTAAACAACAAGAAGCTGCTTTTAATACAGCAAAAGAGGCTTTGTCTGCTGACACCTTACTAACTCACTATGACCCAGGGAAAAGACTTATATTAACATGTGATGCTTCACCAGATGGTGTAGGAGCAGTCTTGTCCCACATGGATGAGAAGGGTGACAGACCCATTGCTTTTGCCAGTAGATCTTTGAATCAGGCTGAGAAAAATTATTCTCAGTTAGATAGGGAAGGCTTAGGCATCATTTTTGGTGTTAAGAAATTTCATAAGTTTCTGTTTGGTAGGAAGTTCACCATCTTTACAGATCATAAACCATTGCTAGGTTTATTTGGAGAAAACAAAACCCTACCTGAGCATGCCTCACCAAGAATTCAAAGATGGGCTATCACACTAACTGCATACAATTATGAATTGAAATACAAACCTGGATCTGAGAATAGTGCAGATAGTCTTAGCAGACTACCTTTAAGAAACCAAAGCCTGAGCTATGTACCAGAAGATGTATTTGTTCTCTTCACTATCATGGATAACTCCAATATAAATGTGAATGATATTAAGAGAGAAACACAAAAAGATGAGTGCTTAATAAAAGTATATGAGCACTGTATGAATGGTTGGCCTGAAGAGTCTGTGAAGGATGACTTAAGGCCATATAAAATAAGAAATTAACACCCTTTGTGAAGATAATATAAAAGATGGAGAAGATGCAGTCCATTATCAGTCAGAGTTGCCTAAACAAAGTACTTGTAACTTAATAAATGATTATGGTGTTATGGCAATTTCAAATGTTTTAAAGAGAATACATTAGTAAGAAGGAATGTGATCATCAAACAACTTTGCTAACATCATTAGCACTTACAGAAACTAAAAGGGTAACATCAAAAGAAAAAAAGAAAAAGATTTTTGCCATTTAATACACCCACTTCAAATACTGGATCACAGTTGCAAAGTGATATGGTCCAGAATATTACTCATAAACAGTATTTTTGGTTACCAGGAAAGCACTATCAGATTACCTGAGAAAATTGATCAAGCAAAGAAATCTATGTCAATTAAGGATCTGAATAATAGCATAATACTTTCAGATGCCAATTCAAAAAGTAAATCATGACAAAACACCCATTGAAAGAGAATTTGGTGTTAATGAGAATGTGTATCTGAGAAATTATGGGAGAAAGGAAAAATGGATACCAGGTCAAATTGTTCAATGTACAGGACCTGTGTCTTATAAAGTTAAAAATAACTTGTGCAGATAATAAGTGTGAATCTGTCAATCCCACCAAGTCTGATCAGTTCACACCAACTCAGTTTGTTCCACAACCAAGTTCTGTTGATATGAGTGAACCAAGTTGTCTGGAGTCAGAAAATGTAAATTCTGGAGTTAATGATTTAAATCCTAGACCTCCTGAGATAGAGAATCCAGATGGTCAGAATATTGAGTCACCAAATCAAAAGCCACTGAGAAGGTCAAACAGGACAATCAAAGTCCCAAATAAGTTAGACCTATGATTTTAAAGGTCAAAAGGACTTTGACATTATTGTTTTGTATCTTGATTATGTTGTGGCATATTGTGCATTGTTTGTAAGGATGTAATCTACCATAGTGTTCATGTTACAATATAATTGGTGATTTTAGGATACTATCAATTGTTCTATTGAGAGATGTGTTATTGTGTTCTAAGGGTAAAGGGATGTAATAGATTGAAATAATTGTGAGGTCAAGGGAACTCACTCTTCTGTATTAGTATTATATTTATATTGTTATCTTGAGTGATGTCCCTTGCATGTTGTTATGTATATAAGTCTCTCGCCACTTCCGTCTCTCTCTCTTACCATCATGGCCGTCTGTAAATAAAAGATTGTTAACAACCAACGCGGCTTCTCGTCAGTCATTACAATCCACCTCAGTACCCAGCGTGGCACTTCGCGGTGTCACCCCCCCCCCCCCCCCCACCCAACTTTAATTTTAACTTTATTTAACTTTACTTAATCATTAATGGAACTGGCAAAAAAAATTCCATTGTACATTTTGCAGTTTTTTGCCATGTTGTCAATCCTAAATGGTGTCATCCGGTGCGGTCCGCACCCCCCACCCCTTCCTGTCCTCGCTACGCCTCTGCCCTTTACGTCGAGAAAATCAAATACGACACAAAATCTCAGGCCCTCTGCCGAGTGTTTCAATTTCTTATGTGATGTGTCTTTCTCTGATAGATGTGTCTCCGGTGTGTCTCAGTCTCTGCTAAAATAAATCAAATCATTTGTGTCAGACACTGTCCCCTTCCTGCCGCCCACACAAAACCACTCCATTCAATTTTGGGTTCCCAAGGTTTCAACAAGTCTCAATTTTCTCATTCCCCCTCCCCCCCCCAACCCAACTCTGCACAGATTGTGTGAAGTAGAGCTGAAACTGATAACTCTAGACACTGCACCCCACGCCCCCATTCCACCCCCCACTTCCACCCCCTCCTCTAATGCTGGAATGATCAGGTTCCCTCCCTTGAATCTACGGAGAAATCAAACACAAAAATCTCGAGCTCTGATTGGTTGAAAGTTTTCAGTTGACAAACACACAGCCGGATCCAGTCGACCATGACCTTGACCTTCTTGTGTTCCTGGAACTTTGGGGGCAAGTTTTGGGAACGGTTTGTGTACATTCCTCGGTTCAATTACCAGGTATTTTGAAACTTGTTTCGTTCATTTTTTTTCCCTCCTAAATTTAAAAAGACATCGATACGTGTCACCATCAGATTTTCTTTCAAGCATCCCTTATATATATATATATACATATATATATACATATATATATATATATATATATATATATATATATATATATATATATATATATATATATATATATATATATATATATATATATATATATATATATAGGGATACTTTATTAGTTGGGGGGGGGGGTGACACCATGAAGGGCCACTGTGTGTCCATCCGTGGTCTAGTGATGCCCCTGGTCTAGTGATGCCCGTCCCTGACCTAGTGATGCCCGTCCCAGGTCTAGTGATGCCCTACCCTCAGGAAACAGTTCCGATGTTTGACGCCGTCCACTGTTGGAGGCACCGAGGAGAAAGTAGGTCAGCTGTTGAGAGAATGCCGGGAAGTGTTCACGTTGTTTCACGTCTTGGTCCGTGACCTCACGCGGGATCTGACAAGAACGGGGCAGTCTTTGGCAGGTATCACCACGTGGTCATGGATCACCAAATAGCACTTATCATCATTAGGAAGTATATCTACTTTTTTTATCGACAAAAACAATAGTTGTCATTTTACATTTCGATGTAGGCTATATAATTATATTGCCAAAACAAAAAGAATTTAAGTTTTGATATAACATTGAGAAAAAAAAGTAAAATCATTTAGGTTTACATGTAAATATTGACAGAATAAATAAAATATTTACGTTTGGATGTAAATATTGACAAAAATATTTACGTTGAATGTAATTATTGACAAAAAATATTTACGTTTGGATGTAAATATTGACAAAAATATTTACGTTGAATGTAATTATTGACAAAAAATATTTACGTTTGGATGTAAATATTGACAAAAAATAAAAATATTTACGTTTGGATGTAAATATTGAGAAAAAAATAAAAATATTTACGTTTGGATGTAAATATTGACAAAAAAAATAGGTTAATTTAGGCAGAGGAGCGGCTATGAGGTAACCATGACACGACATATTTTAAAACCTGTCAGCTATTTATACATCAGCCCTGTCATGTCCGCTTGTTTGACAGATCGACATACACTAAAATTTCATTGAGACCTGAGTGTGGTGATACTGTGGGGGGTGACCTATGGCGAACCAAGTTCGCTCACAACGTCACGGGTCACTGGTTGACATCCTGTTGGAACCAGTCACCACCGCGCTGACCCAACAAAGTTCATTGAGAAACTACGGGGGACAACTCAGCTTAGTGTGGTCGGGTCACGTGACGTCATCACAGGTGTGGCTCGTGGACTTCGGGACATCATTAGCCGGTTGGTTCACACGGAGCCGGTTGGTAAGACCGGACCGGTTTTTCTCTAAGTCAACATCGCTTGGTGTAGACTAGGTCAATATTTGAAGTAAGATGAGGGGGGGGGGGGGGAAGACAGAGATAACAGATCTTCAACTAGGTACAAGACTGTGAGGTGTGGGTGTGAGGACTGAGGTGTGTGTTATGTCGAGAGATGGATCCAGGTGTACACTAGTGTTGGGAGTAGGGAGAATATTTGAAAGTTTTTAGAACGTGACCAACACGTGATGCGCCGTCTAGCAGTGGTCAGCCAACCATGACGTGTCTCACTGTTACAAGTTCACGATTGTCGCATCAGAGAAAGGCCAAGGAAGGTTTAGCTGGCCCATCCGAATCTCAAATGACGTCTGTTGTTTTGGTCTTTGGTAAAGCTGACACCACTAGTTCATATAAGCCACTCCCCCATAGGATAGACTTAACACACCAGGGCAGATATCTGACACCCCCCCCCCCCCCCAATAAAATAGACCTGACACCCCCATGCAACATGTGAATAGATCCGCCTTCGGCCATGTAAGTCTTCTCGCTTCGTCATTGGTCGCGAGTCACCGCCAACATCCGGATCATCTGTTTTCACACGTTCTCTGTCACAATAGCAGGTTGTTGACAAACATGGGAACTCGTCCAGTTCCGTCTTGTGACCAACCCTCATTAGTCTTACACACGGTTGTCATGTGACCAACCCTCGTTAGTCTTACACACGGTTGTCATGTGGCCAACCCTCGCTAGCCTTACACACGGTTGTCATGTGACCAACCCTCGCTAGTCTTATACACGGTTGTCATGTGGCCAACCCTCGCTAGCCTGATTGTAGGAAAAAAAAGTCACAGGAAAAAAAAAACACAGGAAAAAAAAACACAGAAAAAAAGTCACAGGAAAAAAAGTCACAGGAAAAAAAGTCACAGGAAAAAAAGTCACAGGAAAAAAAGTCACAAATATATATTTGCATGATATTTGTTAATACTTTTATGTATTAAATATTTAGAGAGTGCAAATTAACTTAGGATTAATTAAATGTAATGTAATGTGTGTAGGCTGTATACGCATAGGAATTTTTATAATTCATCTAAAAATATTTATTATGAAGTATGTAGATTGTAATTATTTTAAACTTAAGATTAGTAGCATTTAATAACCCTAACCCTAACAATAGAATGCTCCAAAGTCCACGGTTTTCATCGTGTTTTTTTTTTAAATACCAATATTAAATTACCGTGAAATGGTAAGTTCATCTGACTTGCTGCCTTCAACTCATGGCAACAATAGTTATGTTTAGTTCGACCACCTTTACTGCCCACATTTATCACGCTCATTACATAACAAAACTTAGGATCAAAACAGAAAGCCGACAAGGTTCAAAGGCTGTCATTGACGCGTAACGTCAACAACACAAAATATGTTCGGACAATTCCTACTGAGGAGAGGCCGACCAGAGAATAGCCTACGGCAAAATTTGCCTAAATTTCTTTTATAATTAACTTTTCTACCGCGTATTTAACTAAATACGTAACAAGTTGAGATTGTTGTGTAAATTATCTTAGAGTATTTTTACTTACAATTGTTATAAATCATAATGCTTTTAACGTCTATAAATAATTTATGCTATCAAAAAATACAACCCACAACAATAAACATACAAAATTTTACAATTCTTAACAAATAAATAAAAATATTTCTAAAAAGATTTTTGTGACTTTTTTTCTGTGACTTTATTTCTGTGACTTTTTTTCCGATAAAATTTTTCCACTGTGACTTTTTTTCTGTGACTTTTTTTCCTAGCAAAAACTGTGACTTTTTTTCTGTGTTTTTTTTTCCTGTGACTTTTTTTCCGTTTACCGCTAGCCTTACACACGGTTGTCATGTGGCCAACCCTCGCTAGCCTTACACACGGTTGTCATGTGACCAACCCTGAGCCCAACTCGCGTAGTTGTAACAACAAAACAAATTTAATAATTTAAACCATTTGAAGGAATCCATCAAAATGAGAATCTAGGATGTGTTGATGTAGCGTGTGTTGTGTAAATACGGATGTGGGTAGAAGAATGCAGCCAAATGTAGGTGACCAAAGTTCGTCTTGACCTCATCAGGGCCAGCTGACCAGTTGACCTCATCGACCTATATAGTTAGACACGCGTTGAACGTACTATCAATGCAGGCACCGCCATTGAATTTAAACTATTATAGTGGTCAATGGATTGTTATCTGACTTAGAGTAAGTGGTCAATGGATTATCTAACACCCGAATAAAATATTGACTCTAGGATTGTGTGGTGAGAACCGCTGAGTGTGATGAGAACCCCTGAATAAAAAGCCTGAACCGATGGCCCTACATGCGGCATCACGGCTATGTTGCCTAAATGACACGGTAGATCAGACACCTTGCTAACACATCAGGTCAGGTACGCCATTGTTAAGGCTTACATCTTCAACAACTCGCCCACTTCACACGAACGACAAACACGCACCCTGGACACACGGTGTGCACCTCTTACTTCAAGTGACTCTTCATTGACCTAAATGTAATGTTTGTAAACAAAAGCCCAGTGCCTAGACGTTCCGTCAAGCGGCCATCTTGCCAGCACACCCGCTACGTCAATACACGGCGCGTGAGAAAACTTGTTTTGACGTTCGTGTAGCAAGGCCGAGCCCCGAATGTCATCATCACTTCTCGAAGCTGCCACCCCTATTTGAGACAATCGATACTGCGTTGTTGGCTGTGTGCAACAGCGTACGTCACAAGTCTAGGGGTTTAGGGTCCGTTACTTTGGTCTGAAATGAATTATTACTAGACGCTTCGTATCTAAATAACAAACTATTAGCAATATTTTAATAGGAAGGCTAACCGACAATGTAAGGAACAGTTGTGGGTAATACCCGCTAGACAATGTGTGAGTATTACTAATCCATGGTGGGCATAAAATTCTTACACGACCACACAGAATTACCAATCTCTAACTCCAACTCTTGAGTTTAATGCTGACTCTCCTGAGGAAATTACAAAAAAAATTTTTTTTAATTTAAAAGGTTTATTTTTGTCGCGGAATTAATGAGAGAAGAATATTACGTTATAAACAACCCGTTTATGAGAATTATTTTTGTTAAAAAATCTATTTATACGCCGTTGCCATAACTGGAAAACGAAACTCGAAAAGGTTGAAAATCTGTATCTCGCTTCCACATTCCCCCCGCCCCTTCCCGACAGTGTACACAAAAAAGAGCCAAGTATTATAGATTGGCAAGAAGGCTTGAAGGTGACTTCACACCTGACTCACAACAAATATTGCGTCAACCGAGCATTGTACCAACACACACAAGTAATCAATTTACTTAATCTACTAGATCATGCAGTGATAAAATACGCCAGTGTTTTCACTGAACACTTTTAGCATTTAATATATTGTGTATTCATTATAGCTAATGAGTGTCTGTAAAAATTAATGTAGTATATTAGATAAAATATCGATAAAATAATAAAACGTTACAGCAACGAAAATTCCTTAAATTAATAGAGGACACATACAAAAATAATATAAAATACACCTTTTAGTTCCAGTCAAAAACAAAGCAAACATATGTCTAAGATGACGAAAGACTTTGTTTCTATGAGGATGTGAAGACACCTTAAGCCTCAACCTTATGGTATTTGAGAATACGAAGGCAATGTGTGACGACGGCGGGAAATTCTTGGCGCCATGACAACTTTTCATTGACTTTGGGGAAAGGAGAAAATGGGTTCATAAGATATTACGAAACCCGTGTATTTATATATTTTCAACTTCCATTTATAAAAAACATGACTGATGTAACGACTTAACATCTGAATAATCTATCACTTCAAAATTTTATACATCAAACAATTAATAATAGATCACATTGTTCAAAACGTATCGTGATTAACAGTTTATGACAAAGCATTTTTAATTCTCTCCTCGATTTTGATTGGCTATCGCTGCATCGCAAGGAGAAATGTTAGGCTGTTTCACGCGAACCAACGGTGGCTTTGGCTCAATGCCAGTCTCATTATTTATGCGCATCGGCTAAACCAAATAGTAAAGGGTAAATCTATTTTTCAAAACATTGTAAAAACTGATGTAAACTTTTTGAAATAAGCCTTTTCGCTTATTTATTTCATATCGTTAAGAAAACAGCCATTATAGTAAACAATAATATGCTATTATTTAAAAGAATAAAAAGATGAATTTAAAATAAAAGCTGAAAACATGTCATGTTCGGCTAAATTTGGAAATCTGACACCCCTAAATGTAAAATGGACTTCAACTGTCTGCTTGAACGTCATTGAAAGTTTGCCTACAGCTTTTGATTGGCCCACATCGCAGCGCTATAGAAGCGGCCACAACACGACACACTAGCAGTTGAAACTTGGGTCCTGCGTCGAGTAACAGCAAGACTGACGTTAGTGTTGATAAGTCTTATTCTCAATTATCGGAACTTCCTAGACCACTTGTTTCTTAAATTGGATCGACGTGTTTACATTTTGTAAACTATATAAACATTGACTTTCAAACTTTAAGTTTCATATTGTGATTCCAACTTGAACATTCGATTGAGTTTATTGGATTTTAACATTTTATTTATTTGTGCCTTCGGATTATCGTAACTTATTTCAATGGCCATGTACCCTAATGCTACTCACGGCTATATGCCATTTGTGAAGCCAGCCCACAAGCGTCAGGCGGCAAAGAAGACTAAGCTTGACAAGGCTGACTTGAAGCAAGTTAAAGCCAGTGATATGAAGACCTACAAAGTGACACTAAGAGACAGGAATGGGTTCACCTACACCTACATCATCCAGGCCGACACCGCCTCCAAGAGCAACCCAGTGTTGTGTGAGTCTAGGGTAGCAGCGCCCAAACACCTGTCTACGTCACTTCCCAACATGAAGAGCCCCGGACTCAGCAGTCCCGAGTCCAAACGTCATGCCAGCTGTCTGGGTCTGGCCCAGGCCAAAGAGGACCTGACCAAAGTTGATGACGGTGAGAAGAAAGGACTTTTTAATTCCATAATTAGCTTCATTAAGAAGAAGACCACAAAATCGACCAAATCATCCTCCAAGCAGTTGCCATCTGGCATGAAATCAAAAAGGAAAACAAAACCCATGTTCCCCAAGAAACGCCAGAGGACCATCTCTGCCATGTCCAACTTAGATCCGATCCAGGAGAGTCCCGAGGAAGACGACGACGAAGATTCCGACTCGTACACTCACGACTCGGCCAGCAGTGATGGCAGCATCAGCGAATCTTGATTTGGGTAGGGCGGAATTTGGAGTAGTGTTGATATCTTCAGCCTCCTCCCTCTTCCGTATGAAACCCTGTAGGGAGTTGCAATGAGAACTGCAACAGAAAGCCAGTTGCAATGAGAACTGCAACAGAAAGCCAGTTGCAATGAGAACTGCAACAGAAAGCCCCTTGGCCACTGAGCTTGCAGGCCCATCAGACCGCAGCCAGCCAGTACCTCGTGCCTGAGCTATGTTCCTTCTGAGGAACACCGACCTGGTCTACCAGTAGACCACCACTGGCACAATGGGACATTTCCTGTCAAGATGACCGAGAAAGTACTGCCAAACCAACATGAACTATGTATTTTGCTGCAGACAGGCTAGTTGTGGAGGAATTATCACAATCAAAACACTTCGTTACCTCTAAGACTTTTTTCTAGAGACAATAAACACGCTAGTAGGACCTTACATACATACAAAGACATTGAACATGTGCTTCCAGGACTAGAGAAGGAAACATATCAAAAACTGATAGCAGTTAGTTATGGATTATCAAATTAAAATTGTTGTAGGCCTATTATTTGTTAGACACTATTTTTTAGATTGTTATAATTTGGCGTTAAAATTATTTAAATTATTTTTTAAATATTTGTTACAAACATTGTCACTTAAAAATCACATATTAACCCTTTTAATTTAAATTATTTATTTCTGTGGGACAATTATTGTGTTCCTATATTTACATGCATTTATTCTAGACCTTTCTGCCACCTACCAACTTAGTGTATTCTAGCTCTAAATTATTGTCCAGAATTTATCAAAATATGACACCAACGAATTTCATCTTGATTATTTGTGACTAATTTATTGACTTCAATTTACTATTGCTATTTATAAATGTACTCAGATTCAAGACAATTGCTGAATTAATTTAATTATACTGAAGTAATTAATTTAATAATTCTAAAGTATTATCATGTTCATTTCATCGCCTTATACAGGTGAATTCCTCCTCATCACAAATTAATTTATTAATTTAAAGTCTTATAACACTATTTTTCAAACCATTTATCTCCCCTACATTCAGTAAGGGGGAGTGTATTACAGTACTAGTCAAGACCAAATCATGGGAATACAAGGGGTGCGTTCTAATCAATCTCCTTAGATGACTTTGTAAAACGCCAATTTCTGGGGGGGGGTGTTAACATTTGCCAAATTTCTACTGAAAGGTTTTATTGGCAGCGTTTTATTGTATTCGAGTGATACATGGTGCCTATATGGTATATTCTGTGTAGATATGTGAATATTGTAATTATACGCCTGAGAGACGATGAATGTATTTATGGTAAAAATGTATTTATTTCAAAGGACCATCCATTTTCTGCTTAAAGAAACTTTGTGATTTTATCAATATTGATCATTTTTAATTCAAACATGCTTAAAAATCGCTAGTGAAATTGTTGCATTAATAAATTTTACAGTACAATTTAAGCGCGCCACAACAGTAGAGGGCGGTACGGTACCGCGACCTAGTTTTCCCAGCTAGCGGGTCTGGTAATTTTCCATCACGCCGCAGTAGCGAGGCACGATCGATGCGAGGTTCAGGCCTCGGTCACGGCGAGCCCTCGCTTGTACACGGCTGGCACGCGGCCAACTGGTTGTGTGCGCGGGGAATTTCGCCGCCCCGCCCGCCCTCACGAGGGCTGGTACTGCGCCATAGCCTGCAGGAGGTTTAAAAAATGCCGTTCCTTGGGTCGGGAATTTAACCTACATCCATTCCTTGTTTGAAAAAAAGCGGGGGTGTCTTGGAAATGTTGGCATTTATTGTTACTTAGTTGGTGTGTCTGTGTAATTTATTGTGTGCTTGAAGGGTGTTACCAGCAAGTAAACAGCAACATACCAATGCAAATTGATGTACAAAAGTCTTTATTTTGTTGGTGTTGAATCAAGAAAAATAAATTATGAAATTGAAAAGAGAAATCTCGTCTTTTATTACTTGGTGTAATTATTTGTTTGTTTGCATGTTTGTCTTATACTTATACTGACTTGATACAAATTAATTATAAAAGAAAAGGGGCTTATAATATCTCTACTACATGGTCACCCCGTGCAGATTTGGTGTGTTGCCAAAAAATCCAGTCGACACGGAGTCTTCACATCCAAGCTTTGACCAGTTGTCATCACAACTAGTTGGGGGGGGGGGGGGGGTGTTGACAAACATCACGTGGTATTGACTTCTTGGAATTGTGTGCGTCACGAAAGCTATTGTACGACACAACGGCCTGTTGTGCCGCTCACGGCTGAGTACATCCTGTATCAGTCGTGCAATGCACGAGCATCCTTGTGTGGACAAGTACCGTGACAAGTGGTCACCTTGACGGGGTCAGAGGTCATGTAGGCCAGTGGGGCACAACACACATCCACTATGCTGATACTTGAAAGTTTTCTTAACCAGATACGGGCTAAGGGAAATAATCCATCTATTGATCCCATGACGTCATTTCTCAAGGAATGTAGGCCAGCTCACCATTGTATGACACACGAAGCGCTGAGTAAGTCTCTGGGGGGGGGGGGGGGGTGAGACGTGTCTTACTACTGTGATGATGTGATTTGTTTTGAGCTGGTGTATCGTTTTGTCTGGAAGTGTTTTTGTCAAGGAGGTGTTGGCGAATCGTTGTAAAGTTTGTGTGGTTGTGTATGTGTCATGTCTCTGTTATTTTATGGTGTACCTACGTCCCTTACTTTCCTTTCTTCCATCAAGTTAACTTATTTAAACATAGACATCAAGTTAACCTAATTAAATTTAGACATCAAGTTAACCTAATTAAACTTAGACATGTCTGGAATTAAATGGTAAAATTATTAAACAAAAAGGAATGCTAGGTAAAAGATCTCTCCCCCCCCCCCACACACGTGTAACGCGTTCATCGAGAGGTGTCATACATTACAGGTAAGGCTAGAGTAGAGAGACGGGGGGGGGTCAGACTTGAGGAGATGATGGCGTCATTTGTTTACATCCCCCCCCCCATACACACACAACAAATACACACATGGAATGTTCAAGTGGCACACAGACACATGGTGTAACACACCGAACACACGGCAAATAAACACACCTAATACACGGCGGCAAATAAACACACCTAATACACGGCAAATGAAAACACGGTTCAGCCGACTAACTTCCAAACATCTCTCTTATTGGTAGGATTTAAATAAAAAATAAAATTGGTTGGGTTCGTTTTCTCTGTTACGTAAGATGTAATATGGTTTTTTGTTGGCACACCATCAATTATATATAAAAATTATATATATATATATATATATATATATATATATATATATATATATATATATATATATATATATATATATATATATATATATATATATATATATTGGAAACTAAGCAGTGCAGGCTGATACCGAATATGCTCTCTACTCTAAGACAAAAGCGAGGTGGAAATCCCAAGAAAAAATGTTCGCGCTGTGCCAAGTTCTGATGTAAATTGTGGCACGATTTTGTTGATCTGGCAAGCGGCAAGGTGACGTCACACGCAGCTACAAGTTATTAATTGTCGTGAAAAACTTCTCTAGTCAGTCACGTGACATGAAACTGCTCACACCAGCACTTTCTGTTGGCGGGGTTTCACATCAGACGACCGAGTGGCTAAATGTGTCGCTTAGCGTGGCCCAGCTAAATGTGTCGCTTAGCGTGGCCCAGCTAAATGTGTCGCTTAGCGTGGCCCAGCTAAATGTGTCGCTTGGCGTGGCCCAGCTAAATGTGTCGATTAGCGTGGCCCAGCTAAATGTGTCGCTTAGCGTGGCCCAGCTAAATGTGTCGCTTAGCGTGGCCCAGCTAAATGTGTCGCTTAGCGTGGCCCAGCTAAATGTGTCGCTTAGCGTGGCCCAGCTAAATGTGTCGCTTAGCGTGGCCCAGCTAAATGTGTCGCTTAGCGTCGCCCAGCTAAATGTGTCGCTTAGCGTGGCCCAGCTAAATGTGTCGCTTAGCTTGGTCTTAGCGTGGCCCAGCTAAATGTATCGCTTAGCGTGGCCCAGCTAAATGTGTCGCTTAGCGTGGCCCAGCTAAATGTGTCGCTCAGCGTGGCCCAGCTAAATGTGTCGCTTAGCGTGGCCTTAGCGTGGCCCAGCTAAATGTGTCGCTTAGCGTGGCCCAGCTAAATGTGTCGCTTAGCGTGGCCCAGCTAAATGTGTCGCTTAGCGTGGCCTAGCTATTAATTAAATTATTGAATTAATTAATTATTGAATTAATTAATTAAATTATTAAATTAATTAATTCAATAGTTAATTAAATTATTGAATTGACCTTTGTGCCCCTACAGCTTGCAGCTTACAATTTTACGACACGTGTTACCCATCTATAAATAGATTTCACCAACTATCACATGACCAGGTTATATATATACTTCAGCCGCCGTTTTTAATCAGCTATAAATAACCACCAGTGTACAGTCACGTGTGTGTGACGTCACATGGTCGCCATGTTGCTGGTTTATCAACAGTTCTGGAAGCTGTCCAAATATTTGGCAAGCACCAGATTACAGCAAGGTTTCCTATCATAGAGCCTAGCGTCAGTCAGTGGTACAAAGTCCACAGTGACGCCGTGACTGACATGCTGTGACTCCGTGGAGTCTGCAGTAAATAGCTGTGACGTTGAGACAATCGTGCCAGATTGTATTGTCGACCGTGTCACCAGCAAACATCACCAGCATGCAAGCACTTGAGCAGTGAGTCAGCAGTTCAGCAATGAGTCAGCAGTTCCTGTCCCGTGAACTGTTGGGAGTCACGAGTCACGTGACCGTTGACTCCCGTCACGGACGTGCTGTGCGAGTCTGGTGACACATTAGTCACGTCACGAAAGGTAGACGTCATAACACTCATTATTTAAAATACTAATTAACATTTGCGTGTGTTTATCAGATTGTCTTGTTCAATATACTTATGGTTAATCAGCCTGCACAATTAATCTCACTTTAATCCTAATCTTAAAGTCGTCTCTTAAATCCCGGAGCTAGGAACGGGTCAAAAGGTGAAAACTCTCCCCCCTCCCCATACCAAAACTGTAAAGTAAATCCTGTTGGTCTCTAGGTTGACCTATTCACCTCAAATTCCTTTCCACATTTGAATAAATTCCCTACCTTCATTCATGTGTAACCTTCACCTTGTGCATACATTAAAAGCGCGCGCGGTAGGAAAACTTTCCAGACCGCTGAGCCATGATGTTAAAAAAAACTCAATGAGGGGGGAAAGGGGGGGAGGGGAGGCGCCATGACGCGTGTACCACTCTCCTGCAGATTGTATTCAAGGTCACGGTGACCAGACCTTCACTCGGTGAACTTGCCACAAACTTGTCAGACATTTCTGCAAGTTCCAAACTAGACAGGAAGTTCCATCCCTCCAGACTGGAGTTAAATCATCACACACAGTTTGTCACAATCACACATCTGTCTACCCAATCACAATCCCAAACTTATCTGTCTACCCAATCACAATCCCAAACTTATCTGTCTACCCAATCACAAACTTATCTGTCTACCCAATCACAAACTTAACTGTCTACCCAATCCCAAACTTATCTGTCTACCCAATCACAAACTTAACTGTCTACCCAATTGAAAACTTATCTGTCTACCCAATCACAAACTTAACTGTCTACCCAATCACAAACTTATCTGTCTACCCAATCACAATCACACACTTATCTGTTTACCCCCCCCCCCCCCCCCCAGAAAACGGTGAACGGAAAAAAAGTCACTGAAAAAAAAAAAAAAGTCACAGAAAAAGTCACAAAGGAAATACATTTCGGAAAAAAGTCACAGAAATAAAGCCATAGAAAAAAAGTCACCAAAATATTTTAATGATTATTTTTATTTTAATTGTTGAGAATTGTAGAATTTTGGGTGTTTAGTCATGTGCGCTGTTGTTTTCAGCATTTTTAATATTTTTATAAACGATAAAAGCATTGTGGTTTATAACGCTAGGGGTCAGGTCACCTGAGGTCAGGGGTCAGGTCACCTTATGAGAGTTAGACGTGAACACATCTTTAAGGTGACACCATGTCACATTATGGGATACCTTAGGACTGACAGGCGTATGTGTGTGAAATATGTGTACAGAGGAATTGGACTTGTTTCATTGCAGCACTTAATAAAACCAAAGCTAATGTGTCAAGCTAACCCGAGTTGGGGGGGGGGGGTGTATGAGTGCGATTGATTACTGTCGAACTAATGACTAAGATTGGAGACAAAATCAAGACAATCCCGCTACTAAAAGCTTAACGATGATTGGTCTACTGAACGTGGTGATGTTTACACTCATTATGTAACTCGGCTGGGGGGTAAGGGTGAAAGGTCAGGGTGTTACAGAAATGTTTAATTCAGACCAACCACAGGTGAACCTTAACACTATCCCCCCTCCCCCTACGTTCCCGCTAAGCTGCGCGGTTGCGCGGCCGCGCAGTAGTTTTGAGCCTGCCGCGCAGTCATTTTGTTCAATACATAACTGACATAACTCGAGTAAAATATTTAAAACACCGCGCACACAAAATTCACATCGCACTCAAGCTTCTCCCCCCCCCCCCCCCACCCCCCCCCCCCCCCCTCCCCCAAGCGCGACCCCCAGGTAAATCTAACACGCCCCCCCCCCCCCACCATATTATGAGGCTGGGTTAATTCATCCGACTTCATCCACATGTCGCCACCACCAACACAGTCCAACACGTCCCACGTGAGGTGGGGGGGGGGGGGGGGTCCTTAGCAGACGTCACAAAAACTGACAAAAAAGCACGTCAGCTTGGTCCGTGCCGTGACAAAGACTTGACATGACAAGTCCAGACTGTCACGTGATTTAGGTGACGTCTGTCGGCCATGTTTTTTTTTCCTTTGAAACTTTTCCTGTTGGAATAATGAGTGACTTCTCCAGTCAAGCGTGGCCCGGCTCACACCTAACGCGACAAAAGCCTGGCCAGGTTTTTATTCATCTCTAGACCAGCTGCTGCCTGGTGTATGCAGATGTTGCCAGTTGGCACATTATAATCTGAATAATTAGATTTTCTGGGGTATACCAAGAAACACAGCCCACATTAAAAAAAAATTCTGTTGGTATAAGTTTTATAAATCATCTAACTTTGTTTTTCTATTACAGAATATCCCAAATCTCGCCAAAAATTTATTTTAACCTTGCCTAGAACCTTTTCAAATTGTAAAGCTAAGTCAAGGTGTCGAAAGCCTAGAGAAGATCTCAGTCACGCCCAGAGTTTCTTCCAGGCATCTCTTCGGGGGGGGGGGGGGGGGGGGGGCGAAATTTTTTTACCGCCCCCCGAACGAAATGAAATTTTTATAATTTATATAGAAAATATAAACTTTTAACAGTGTCCGCCCCCCCCCCCCCCGAAGAAAGTCTACCGCCCCCCCCCCCCCCGAAAATTTCAAGTGCCCCCCCCCCCCCCCCCGGAGAAAAAAGTCCGGAAGAAACATTGGTCACGCCAGGCCCTTATCATGGTGTAAACCGGCTAAAGATCCCTTTGATCTACATCTGACAACCCGCCTAAATCTGACAACCCGACTAAATCTGACAACCCGCTACAACCCGCCTAAATCTGACAACCCGCCTAAATCTGACAAGGTTGAAAATAAAATCTAACTATGAACAAACATAAGATGCAACTTCCAAAAACCTCCCACAATCTCCCGACAACCCTGCTAGTTGATCCCAGACATTACAAATTACCTCCCCTCCCATCCCATCCCACCCCCCCTCCCCCGCCTCCTCCATCAGCGACTAGTGTACGACGCCTGCAACCAGAAAGTGGCCAGAAGATCAATAGTCCCGGCAGTTGTACAGGCCATGGGGGGGGGGGGGGGGGGGTCAGGCCAGCATGCCGCCAGCAGGGAACTGGAGGGTGGGGATAATACGCGGTAAAAACGTTACAGGAAAACGTTACAGGAAAACGTTACAGGAAAACGTTACAGGAAAACGTTACAGGAAAACGTTACAGGAAAACGTTACAGGAAAAGCGTCACAATTAAAACGTCACCATGTTCTACATCACCATACACACACAAACGTCACCCAAATATATAATTGCAATAGCAGCCCAACACTTAAAATACCACATTATAAATTTGCATAATAAACTCAAAGTTTATGTTAATTGATGCAGTCATTTGTTGGACTGAAATTTTGGGAGTTATATCGGCCGTCGGCCTTTTGTCCGTCGGCCTTTCTTCAGTTGGTGTATATCTGGTTAACACTGGGGTCAATGAAGGAGTTGTAGTAAAACTAGTTTGGTCACGTGCTCGCAGATACTGACTGGCTCTCTAACCATACACATACACACGTCACCACAGATACTGACTGGCTCTCTAACCATACACATACACACGTCACCACAGATACTGACTGGCTCTCTAACCATAACACGTCACCGTAGATACTGACTGGCTCTCTAACCATACACACGTCACCACAGATACTGACTCTCTAACCATAACACGTCACCACAGATACTGACTGGCTCTCTAACCATAACACGTCACCACAGATACTGACTGACTCTCTAACCATAACACGTCACCACAGATACTGACTGGCTCTCTAACCATAACACGTCACCGTAGATACTGACTGGCTCTCTAACCATACACATACACACGTCACCACAGATACTGACTGGCTCTCTAACCATACACATACATACGTCACCGCATATACTGACTGGCTCTCTAACCATACACATACAGAACTTGTGAACCCATATGCACGTTATGACAAAAGTTTACCTGACTTTTCTCATTAGACAAAAACTCAATTAATTAAAACCGATGCCCCCCCCCCACCCTCCCAATTCCTCCTCCCTCACTCGTATCGGGGGAAGATTTCTCACAAGTGTCTCCGGAAAATTGATTGGTTTGTTTCTATTTCCCGTAGGTGACGTCATAAAATTGATTAAGACTTGACATAGACAAGGGGTCATGACCTTGAATTAATTCACGCCGCGTGGAAAGCGCGTGGGCGATTCAGGAGAATTGCACGTGCATATTTCTAAAATTAACTTTTATGTCAGTAGGTCGGGATTGTTGTTGTATGTTGAAGTTTGTTGTATGTTCATTTGTTGTATGTTATTGTATGTTGGTGTATCGGCCATTTGTTGTATCGGCCATTTGGTGTATTGGCCATTTGGTCTATTGGTGTATTGACCATTTGGTGTATTGGTGTATCGACCATTTGGTCTATTGGTGTATCGACCATTTGGTCTAGCCCTAGTCACCGAGTTTGATCATGAAATTCATGATACATCTGACCACAGAAACAAAATGACCGAGGTCGCCTGTTTCATCACCCTGTTGGCGTCACGCAATACAAGCACGGGCGACCACCCGTGTGACGCAGGGGGCGACCACCCGTGTGACGCAGGGGGCGACCACCCGTGTGACGCAGGGGGCGAACACCCGTGTGACGCAGGGGGGCGGCCATACAACTGGCACAGCCAGTGTCCTAGTTAAACACTCAAAGAACTACCCGCTTCAATTCCCGCCATTTTCTTAGCGCCCCTCCCTACACATCTTCATACTGTAACTCCAACCCCCCCCCCCTTGCCCTAAAGGGCAAATAATCGTTTAGTACGCAAGGGGCGATCACTATTTCTTGCTCACCCCTTGAATTATCCCCCATGTGCTTCTCTTTGGGTGGGGGGGGGGGGTGCCATGGAAAATTTCCTCTATAACAACCTTTTATTCAACACAAAGTTTTGCCCCTCCCCTCCTCCTCCCCCTCTCCCACTATCCTAGAGGGTGACCGAGGGGTCAAGGGTCACCATAGGATCCAGCCACCGCGTCCACCAAGCGGGCAGCAACACAACGCCAATCGAACAGAACTAAATCCCGCCCCCCCCCTCTCCCCCTCCCTCTCCCCCTTAATCACTTTTTCTCCCCCACCAACCGCGGCAAGTCACGCGCATAAATTATGCTAAAATAATTCTTTCCTTCTTGGACTTGTTAGCCGCGCATGCGCCGTGGTAGATACTCTAACTCGGTAGTCTCCGTCTGACCTTTTGGGTCATAGGGTCATAGGGTTCTAGGACGGTCAAGTTCACTGGGTTGTTCAATGTATGTTGGGGTGGGGGAGGGCAGTGTTGGCGGGATGGGTTTTGTCCCTTTTTATTTTATCCTGAGATGAAACGACCAGAGTTGTCCCAAACATTTTCCTAAATTTTCTCGGTATGTCGAAGACCAGTGTCTGACAATGACGTCATAATTATGACGTCACCTTAAAAAGGCGTGTAGGGCAACTAGTGGTAGACTAAAATGTCATCTCATCCCACCTATAACCACATCCCTATCCCACCACTAACCACATCGCTATACCACCTCTAACCACATCCCCCCTATCCCACCTCTAACCACATCGCTATACCACCTCTAACCACATCGCTATACCACCTCTAACCACATCCCTATCCCACCTCTAACCACATCTCTATACCACCTCTAACCACATCGCTATACCACCTCTAACCACATCGCTATCCCACCTCTAACCACATCGCTATACCACCTCTAACCACATCGCTATCCCACCTCTAACCACATCTCTATACCACCTATAACCACATCGCTATCCCACCTCTAACCACATCGCTATACCACCTCTAACCACATCGCTATACCACCTCTAACCACATCCCTATACCACCTCTAACCACATCGCTATCCCACCTCTAACCACATCGCTATACCAACTCTAACCACATCGCTATACCACCTCTAACCACATCGCTATACCACCTCTAACCACATCGCTATACCACCTCTAACCACATCGCTATACCAACTCTAACCACATCGCTATACCACCTCTAACCACATCGCTATACCACCTCTAACCACATCGCTATACCACCTCTAACCACATCGCTATACCACCTCTAACCACATCGCTATCCCACCTCTCACCACATCGCTATACCACCTCTAACCACATCGCTATACCACCTCTAACCACATCGCTATACCACCTCTAACCACATCGCTATACCACCTCTAACCACATCGCTATACCACCTCTAACCACATCGCTATACCACCTCTAACCACATCGCTATACCACTTCCAGCCACATCCCATAACAAAGCATGTGATCAAATCTTAAAGCCGACACGGTACAAAGGCCATCATCGACGCAATCGTCAACAAAACACAGTGTGGACGGTCAAGGCCGACCAAGGAACGGCATCTACCAAAACACACGTAAAACATAATAATATACCTGCATTTATTTATCGTTCATTTTTCTACTGAGTATTCATATACATATGGTACAAAATGCGAGGCTGCTATGTAAATTACGTTACAGTTGGTTTACTTATTACGAAGCTAAGAATGAGATTATTATTACGAAGTGTCTACTCGGAATAAGATTTTTCGGCAAAAGATAGTTCTGCGCATGCGCAGTGACCTATGGCTAGGGTTAGGGCTAGAATGAGGGTTAGGGGTAGGATTAGGGTTAGGATTAGGGCTAGGGTTAGGGATAGGATTAGGGCTAGGGTTAGGGATAGGGTTAGGATTAGGGATAGGGTTAAGGATAGGATTAGGGTTGGTATTAGGGTTCTGTGGTTGTAAACACACGCATGCGCAGTACCATCGAAAACATCGCCGCTAAGTCGTAATTTCTCTCCATTGCGCATGCGTATCTTATTCCGACTAGAATCGGCCTTATTATTATAACCCACAATGCTTTATGTTACTCAGAAACAACACCCATATTTATAAGCACCAAAATTTTACAATTTTAATAAGTAAAACAAATATTTCTTAACCAACTTGTATTTATTTCTGTGACTTTATTTCTGTGACTTTATTTCTGTGACTTTATTTCTGTGACTTTATTTCTGTGACTTTATTTCTGTGACTTTATTTCGAGGTAAAATTTTTCCTTTGTGATTTTGTTCCTGCTCACCAGTTCCGTCCCCTTAGACAAGCCTCTAACGCAATACCACCAAGAGCCTGACACACCTGTTTCAGGGAGAGTCCACTCTCGGACAATAAAAACCAGACCTTACAATAGCTTTGGACAGTAATAATTAATGTAAGCCCGCCACTCCTGAAACACGACGGTTCTATTTCCCGACTAGCTGTAAGCCATTATTGGTTCAGTCCATTGTGATCGATAAAGGGGATGAAAGCTTTTACCAGTCTCTTGTATATATTGCATCATACGGGTCACGGTGTTATAGTGATACTAGAAGGCTTTGATCTCGATCTGTTTCAAGTGTCGAACTGTTTCAAGTGTCGAACTGTTTCAAGTATCGAACTGTTTCAAGTATCGAACTGTTTCAAGTGTCGAACTGTTTCAAGTGTCGAACTGTTTCAAGTATCGAACTGTTTCAAGTGTCGAACTGTTTCAAGTGTCGAACTGTTTCAAGTATCGAACTGTTTCAAGTATCGAACTGTTTCAAGTATCGAACTGTTTCAAGTATCGAACTGTTTCAAGTATCGAACTGTTTCAAGTATCGAACTGTTTCAAGTGTCGAACTGTTTCAAGTTCATCCAGTGGATCACAATCCACACCATCCATACAATCCCCAAATTTCTTGGGGTGAGTCATCACCAGACAGACGGTCACGTGACATGTCTGGGTCGTCTGACCTCTGGCTTTAACCTCCCTTTTTAAAAAAAAGCACCCCTTGGTTAACATTTGGAACACCCTAAAATCAATACCCCCCCCCCCCCCCCCCATTGTATTTGAATTTCAGTTGTTTAAGCAACTCGCCGTTGTAATAAAAAACAAGATACAATGTACAGAGAACATTTACTTTAACAGTGCCCCCCCCCCCCCGCTTCCACTTTCCCATCCTGAACCCTGACCTGACTTTAGATTTCAATTCAACACACATTCAACTTCTGGGACTAGCTTCTTTGGTGTACCATAACCCTAATCCTAACCCTAACCATAATTCTAACCCTAACCATAACCCTAATCATGTACCCTAACCCTGACCCTAACTTTAACCATAACCCTGACCCTAACCCTAACCTTCTAAACATTTCGACCAGTGGACTCGAGTCAGTTCCTGCAACACAGTGGCTCCGTCACACAATCTCACCATACAGTGGCTCCGTCACATAATCTCACCATACAGTGGCTCCGTCACATAATCTCACCATACAGTGGCTCCGTCACATAATCTCACCATACAGTGGCTCCGTCACATAATCTCACCACACAGTGGCTCCGTCACATAATCTCACCACACAGTGGCTCCGTCACATAATCTCACCACACAGTGGCTCCGTCACATAATCTCACCATACAGTGGCTCCGTCACACAATCTCACCATACAGTGGCTCCGTCACATAATCTCACCATACAGTGGCTCCGTCACATAATCTCACCATACAGTGGCTCCGTCACATAATCTCACCACACAGTGGCTCCGTCACATAATCTCACCACACAGTGGCTCCGTCACATAATCTCACCACACAGTGGCTCCGTCACATAATCTCACCATACAGTGGCTCCGTCACACAATCTCACCATACAGTGGCTCCGTCACATAATCTCACCACACAGTGGCTCTGTCACACAATCTCACGTGGCTCCGTCACACAATCTCACCATCCAGTGGCTCCGTCACACAATCTCACCATACAGTGGCTCCGTCACATAATCTCACCACACAGTGGCTCCGTCACATAATCTCACCACACAGTGGCTCCGTCACACAATCTCACCATACAGTGGCTCCGTCACATAATCTCACCACACAGTGGCCCCGTCACATAATCTCACCACACAGTGGCTCCGTCACATAATCTCACCACACAGTGGCTCCGTCACATAATCTCACCATACAGTGGCTCCGTCACACAATCTCACCATACAGTGGCTCCGTCACATAATCTCACCACACAGTGGCTCCGTCACATAATCTCACCACACAGTGGCTCCGTCACATAATCTCACCACACAGTGGCTCCGTCACACAATCTCACCATACAGTGGCTCCGTCACATAATCTCACCACACAGTGGCTCCGTCACATAATCTCACCACACAGTGGCTCCGTCACACAATCTCACCATACAGTGGCTCCGTCACATAATCTCACCACACAGTGGCTCTGTCACACAATCTCACCACATAGTGGCTCTGTCACACAATCTCACCATACAGTGGCTCCGTCACATAATCTCACCACACAGTGGCTCTGTCACACAATCTCACCACACAGTGGCTCTGTCACACAATCTCACCATACAGTGGCTCCGTCACATAATCTCACCACACAGTGGCTCTGTCACACAATCTCACCACACAGTGGCTCTGTCACACAATCTCACCATACAGTGGCTCCGTCACATAATCTCACCACACAGTGGCTCTGTCACACAATCTCACCACACAGTGGCTCTGTCACACAATCTCACCATACAGTGGCTCCGTCACATAATCTCACCACACAGTGGCTCTGTCACACAATCTCACCACACAGTGGCTCTGTCACACAATCTCACCACACAGTGGCTCTGTCACACAATCTCACCACACAGTGGCTCTGTCACACAATCTCACCATACAGTGGCTCCGTCACATAATCTCACCACACAGTGGCTCTGTCACACAATCTCACGTGGCTCCGTCACACAATCTCACCATCCAGTGGCTCCGTCACACAATCTCACGTGGCTCCGTCACACAATCTCACCATACAGTGGCTCTGTCACACAATCTCACGTGGCTCCGTCACACAATCTCACCACACAGTGGCTCTGTCACACAATCTCACCATACAGTGGCTCCGTCACACAATCTCACCATACAGTGGCTCTGTCACACAATCTCACCTTACAGTGGCTCTGTCACACAATCTCACCATACAGTGGCTCTGTCACACAATCTCACCATACAGTGGCTCCGTCACACAATCTCACCATACAGTGGCTCCGTCACACAATCTCACCATACAGTGGCTCCGTCACACAATCTCACCACACAGTGGCTCCGTCACACAATCTCACCATACAGTGGCTCTGTCACACAATCTCACCATACAGTGGCTCCGTCACACAATCTCACCATACAGTGGCTCCGTCACACAATCTCACCATACAGTGGCTCCGTCACACAATCTCACCATACAGTGGCTCCGTCACACAATCTCACCATACAGTGGCTCCGTCACACAATCTCACCATACAGTGGCTCCGTCACACAATCTCACCATACAGTGGCTCCGTCACACAATCTCACCATACAGTGGCTCCGTCACACAATCTCACCATACAGTGGCTCCGTCACATAATCTCACCACACAGTGGCTCTGTCACACAATCTCACCACACAGTGGCTCTGTCACACAATCTCACCATACAGTGGCTCCGTCACACAATCTCACCATACAGTGGCTCCGTCACACAATCTCACCATACAGTGGCTCCGTCACACAATCTCACCATACAGTGGCTCCGTCACACAATCTCACCATACAGTGGCTCCGTCACACAATCTCACCATACAGTGGCTCCGTCACACAATCTCACGTGGCTCCCTCACACAATCTCACCATACAGTGGCTCCGTCACACAATCTCACCACACAGTGGTTGCCGTACTCCGCCTCCCCTAGGGCGGGCGAGCATTGACGGCAGTTATAAGTCTAAGGCCATATGTAACGGTCCTCAATATGTAAGCCCGGGGGTTAGACTCTGATAACCCGGGGGTCAGACCAAACATGACCAGCTATGTCACGGACTGATATTTCGAGCAACTATTTATCGAAGGGAAACAAAGTACGTTTGGCGACCCCCCCCCCCCCCCTCATTCCTTTGTTACAGCTACACTTAACCTCTTCGGGCCCACAATGTACGGGTTGACCCCCCCCCCCCCCCCACCCCCCACCCTCGGCTCAGGTCGTCCCTACCGTGGGCACATAGAAAACATTTTATATACTCAGCTCCATTCATAGTTTAAACCACACCCCTCCCTCCCCCCTCCCTCCCCCAACTGAGCTCGGCCAATCAGTGACGGCGAATAAAGAAAACTTTGACGCTGAGATTAGTTTTGGCGGGAAAGTGTAGAACAGTCATTGACCTAGGAGAACCGTGAAGCGGAAGTGACACCAGTATTGCACGTGGTCGGGGTCAGACGGTCGGGGTCACAGACAGTGTGTGACGGCCTCGAAGTGAATGGAAGGCAGCTTGGGTGTGACCCGGGGTGGGGTGGGAGAGGGGAAGGGGGTGGGACAGGAGTGGTGGGACTAGATGATGTATACTGGAGGGAGGGGGGCGTGGAAGGGAAGACTGGAGCATTACGTTCAAGGCTAATTCTAGCAGGTTTATGGAAAAAAAAATCGGTTAAAACCTTTTGCTTGAAAAACTGAAACAATTTACAAGTTTTGGTTTAGCAGCGGCTTGAAGAATAGGATAGTAGATTTAGTTGAGGGGATACTTCCACGTGTATGAGAATGGACTCTTCCAAAACTAGGTGTGTCAGGTTGCTTGTAGTTTTCTTAGGGCCGTGGTTGTGATTGGGTTAGGCCTAGGGATTTGGTTGGCTCTGACATGAATGTGTTCTATTAGCGTTGACTACTAGAATCCTAACCCCCCTATTTAAAGAAGAGTCCATTATTGAGACACCGTTGGCCCTCAACAATCACAAGATAATTAAAAAATAAACTCAAACTTAGTCCAAACCACATTGCGAAGTGGTTAGTGTTAAGGTTATGTGTGGGTTATGTGTGGGTGATGTGTGGGTGATGTGTGGGTGATGTGTGGGTGATGTGTGGGTGATGTGTGGGTGATGTGTGGGTTATGTGTGGGTGATGTGTGGGTGATGTGTGTGTGATGTGTGGGTGATGGTGTATGAAGTAGACTGTAGGTACCCCTCACGCCCACACGGTACTGTGTGTTTGTGCTACCGTGTCAAGACTTCACGCTTCAATAATCTGGAACATTCTCTTATAAGATTTGGCATTTAGGTGCCCACTCGTAGGGCCTGTGGCGCAACGGATAACGCGTCTGACTACGGATCAGAAGATTCCAGGTTCGAATCCTGGCAGGCTCGAAATATTTTTGTGATTTGTCAACAGCATGTTGAAATTTACAACGTTTTCACTAAATTTAGTGTTTTTTTAAACCAGTAAAACAGGGGGTGGGGCTAACAGTGACACCCACACTGGGGGTGGGGCTAACAGTGACACCCACACAGGGGGTGGGGCTAACAGTGGCACTAACACAGGGGGTGGGGCTAACAGTGTCAGGCATCTGTTCCATTATGTGTCCTGGATACGCCCCTTTTGACTGGACTACTAACCTAGAAAGGTCAACGTTCTAATTA
The DNA here is from genome assembly GCF_028476545.2 of Physella acuta. NCBI lineage: Eukaryota > Metazoa > Mollusca > Gastropoda > Physidae > Physella > Physella acuta. The sequence continues at coordinate 415,076 of NW_026732841.1, forward strand.
ATGGACGCCAATGAAGGCAGGAGTCAACGACCGGCGTCCAACAACGATTGGCGGTTTGTAGGCTACAGCTCCCACTTGTTGTACAGCTCCCGCTTCACATTGTTGTTTGACATACGATTCATCCCAACATGACCCCCCCCCCTTTCATCCCAACATGACCCCCCCCCCCTGCCGTCACTATCAAAACATTCAGTTGTCATAACAGTGTTTCAAAATCAGGCAAACGTCACGTGGTGAGGTTAGGGCGGGGACAGGTGGGGGTGTCGCTTTTTGGGGGTGTTACTTTCTGGGGGTGTCACTTTCTGGGTGTCAGATGTTTTCTAGTGGTGATGTAACATACAATTGTTCTATATTCTAGTGCTGATGTTACATACATTGTTCTATATTCTAGTGGTGATGTTACACACAATTGTTCTATATTCTAGTGGTGATGTTACATATTGTTCTATATTCTAGTGGTGATGTTACATAAATTGTTCTATATTCTAGTGGTGATGTAACATACAATTGTTCTATATTCTAGTGGTGATGTTACATACAATGTTCTGTATTCTAGTGGTGATGTTACATACAATTGTTCTATATTCTAGTGGTGATGTTACATACAATTGTTCTATATTCTAGTAGTGATGTTACATACAATTGTTCTATATTCTAGTGGTGATATTACATACAATTGTTCTATATTCTAGTGTTGATGTTACATACAATTGTTCTATACTCTAGTGGTGATGTTACATACAATTGTTCTATATTCTAGTGTTGATGTTACATACAATATTGTTCTACACCAACTCCGCCCCATTACACAATATACCAACAAAAAAAACAACCACCCCACACCAACAACAAAAGACAGCCACCCCACACCCGTGTCGTGTTATATGTGGCGAGGTCAATTCAATAACAGATCGATTGAAATCTAACAAATCTGTTGTACTGAACGTTTAAAGGCTGGAGTTTATTTCAACGGAGGAAATAACCGTGACCTCATATACGTGACCTCATAGACTCCTTACAGGAAGAGGTGGGAGGGGGTGAAGTGGACGGGTATTTGACCAGGCACTTCCAGGATGAATCACTGACAGAAATTCCAGACGTGAGTCGCAGAACTCTCTGGGATTAACTGGGATGGGTGGGGGGGGGGGGGGGGGATAGAGAGTAAATGTCCTACAGCTCACACAGCTGTAAGTATTTAGTTCTATCTAAGCTGTACGACACGTTTATACGAGCTGACATTCGCGTATAGCATAGCGACACACAGACAGACAGACTGACTGACAGACTGACAGACAGACATACAGACAGAAAGACTGACTGACAGACAGACAGACAGACAGACAGACAGACAGACAGACAGACAGACAGCCAGACAGACAGACAGACAGACAGACAGCCACAGCCACTGACACACAGGTATTTGTAAACAACAAAAAAACATTCCACTCCCCCACACTACCACCCACCCCCCGCCCCACCGGATGAATTCATGTACATATAACCCACTAGCACACATAGCTGTGTTGTGCCGTCTGTGCGCTGTGCTATCTGTGTGATACTGGGGCACAACATAATTTAGGTGGCAACACACACTCTCTTCATTCACACATTACTCAACACAATATACACATTATACAACACATACACATTATACAACACATACACATTATACAACACATACACATTACGCAACACAACATACACATTACACAACACAGCAAACACATATCAGCAGTACAACACATAACATAGTCACCGTGAAAGTTAGAGAAAACTGAGAGGCGGGGCTGGCATTGTGGCTATATAAGCTAGCATGTTTGTTCAAAATGAAAACCATATTACACAATATTATTTAATTTACTTAAGCGTGTAAAACAGGTCATTTAATGAAGTATGTCACGTGTAGAGGTCATGTGACCAACCCAAGTAATGGTCACTGAATGACATCGGTCAGTTTTAGCACGTGATCCATCAACCGTGGACCATACGTCACACTGGAAAGGTCGAAAGGTTATTTTTAAAGTCAAATTATTAAATAAGCCAAAATGATCCAACTATTGACTAAAATTAAAGAGTTTTAGATCATACGAAAGTTTAAATAGAATTTTTAGATAAATTTAGTTTTTGATGTACGGGGTGGGGTGGGGTTGGTATTTTCTTGCTCTTTATGTCACAAGACTTTCAGTGTCACACGGTGTCACTGTCACTGTCAAGTTGACCAACGGTCAGTTGTCCAGTGCAGCGATAGTCCCAATCACTTTGACCTTGACCTCCTTAAAACGCCCTTACTTTCAGACAATAGTGACGTCACCGCCTCCCCCTCCCACAGATCAGTAACTCCAGACCGTAGGGCCCTAATTGGTTTCATGGCTACCGGAAGTGTGACGTAGGTAGAGTGACGTTCGCTGAACGAAATTTGTCTGACCTTTAGCAGAGCTAGCAGACGGCACAGGGTAACAGACAGACGTAGTTTGACAGACAGACGAAGTCTTCTGTTTGTTTTTTGTGTTTTGTGTTTGGTGTTTGTGTTTGGTGTTTGTGTTTGGTGTTTGTGTTTGGTGTTTGTGTTTGGTGTTTGTGTTTGGTGTTCGTGTTTGATGTTTGTGTTTGGTGTTTGTGTTTGGTGTTCGTGTTTGGTGTTTGTGTTTGGTGTTTGTGTTTGGTATTCGTGTTTGGTGTTTGTGTTTGGTGTTTGTGTTTGGTGTTTGTGTTTGGTGTTTGTGTTTGGTGTTTGTGTTTGGTGTTTGTGTTTGGTGTTCGTGTTTGGTGTTCGTGTTTGGTGTTCGTGTTTGATGTTTGTGTTTGGTGTTTGTGTTTGGTGTTTGTGTTTGGTGTTTGTGTTTGGTGTTTGTGTTTGGTGTTTGTGTTTGGTGTTTGTGTTTGGTGTTTGTGTTTGGTGTTTGTGTTTGGTGTTTGGTGTTTGTGTTTGGTGTTTGGTGTTTGGTGTTTGGTGTTTGTGTTTGGTGTTTGGTGTTTGTGTTTGGTGTTTGTGTTTGGTGTTTGTGTTTGGTGTTTGTGTTTGGTGTTTGTGTTTGGTGTTTGGTTACCTGGTCACGATGACAGCCACTGACCAAAAAGTGCTGACACAGCAGTTTGACTGAGTGAACACATGTCAGCCTGACATGTCAAAGACAGACTGGTCACTGTGTGTGTGTGTGTCTTTACGTGTGTGTGTTAACGTGATTGTGTTTACGTGTGTGTCTGTTAACTTGTGTGTTTACGTATGTGTTTACGTGTGTGTGTGTTTCATTATTCGCTTTTTGTCCTGGCGGGGGGGGGGGGGGGGGAGTGACCTACTCACCTGCACATGTCATGGGGTGACTAGGGTGTCCCTCTCCACCCCATCCATCCCAAAGTGACTAGAGGACCCCCCCCCCCTCTCCACCCCACCACTGACTGTTGTGTAGGTGACTAGGTTAATTTCCTGTCAGATCGTAACACCCCCCCCCCCCTCAACAACCTGCACCAAGATTGTACTTTAAGGACTGGAGCAGTTCCATTCCCCCCAACCTGGAGCAGCTCCAAGCAGTGCAGGATCACGTGATCCCCGTATCAGAAACTGACAGCGATGTTTTGTATTAGCTCGACACACATTGGAGACTCAGTGTCAACACCAGCACAGCCAACTTTTCAAGACCACACCCCCAAACTTTCCAAGACCACACCCCCAAACTTTTCAAAGACCACACCCCCAAACTTTCCAAGACCACACCCCCAAACTTTCCAAGACCACACCCCCAAACTTTTCAAAGACCACACCCCCAAACTTTTCAAAGACCACACCCCCAAACTTTTCAAAGACCACACCCCCAAACTTTTCAAAGACCACACCCCCAAACTTTTCCTAAACCACACCCCCAAACTTTTCAAAGACCACACCCCCAAACTTTTCCAAAACCACACCCTTACCATTCTAGAACACACTCCAAAAAAAATGTTACAATGTTGCTCACCGCTCAATATCAGAACACACCAACAAAAAAAAAATTCGAGCCTGCCAGGATTCGAACCTGGAATCTTCTGATCCGTAGTCAGACGCGTTATCCGTTGCGCCACAGGCCCTGTTAACGCTGTTGACACTCGAATCGTCAGTGTTGTAGTCAGACCATATTCTGTAGTTCATGTGCCAAAGTCTTACTGACGCTGTTTTAGTATTTGACACAAAGATACACGTGTATATGAGAAGGAGGGGGGGGGGGGGGGTATTTGAACCTGGAACCTAAACACTTCGTACCACTTACACTATGTTTGACCACAATTTGAATTGTCTCAAGTAAAGGTTATGGATCGATCAAATCACTCACCTACAGATAAAATCACTCACCTACAAATCGATACTCACCTGCCGCTCGAGCCTAACTTTTGACTAGCCTGCACGTGCTCAAAACTTGACCTTGAAAGTTTGAAGTCATGCCAGGTCACCCCGACCTTCTCTAAAAAAATCTTCGCGCATGCGTAGTAAAAACTAATGTGACCTACTTAGGTCGAGTCATTTTTATTTTGACATTGTATAATTCCTTATATGGAATGATGGTGTAACACCTGGGGTTTTTCCACTGGCTTATTAAGGTGTTTGAGACATAGAAATTTTCCATTAAAATCTGATTGAATGATTCTGATCAGATGATTATCCCAACCAATGGCGACATGAGTTGAGGATAACCTCCCCTGTCACAGAAGTCTTTAATTGCACTGCACACTCGCAACACGGGGCAGTTTTTCTTGACCTGGCAGTCTACGAGGCAGTTTTACCTTGGTCAGGCAGCCGTCCATATTGTCCGGCTATAGACTCTGACCATTTGAACGTGAGAGTACTTAAGACCTGTGTGTGCCTTGCTTTTTTAAGTTGATTTAATCTTCTAGTTAATATTACTTGTCGCTAAGTAATTCTAGAAACTACAGCAGTGTTGTGTGGCCTGTAGCTGTTCTTTAGACAGTGTAGAAATCTGTGATAGTGTTTTTTCCTACATTGTGTAAGTTGGGTTTTTGATATTTTATACATTAAATATTTTATTTAGTTCAACCTTGTGTTCTGCCACTTCTGAGTTCGCTGATTAAAAGGTCGTATGTAGATTGGATGAGTGTTAATTACAATAGTATCACTAGCTGCCCTAGACATTAAATTCGAGCCCTAGTGGTCGTTGTGTTAAGTGTTCATCCACCTAGGCCGTAAGGCATTTGCATATGACCCCGAAAAAAGAATCCGGGGACGTTCTCCTTCTATTTGGCTGATAGATAGGTTAACGTTACAAAGTGGGGGCCCGTCCGGGATTTAATCTGTCGTTCCAGTTGTTGGTTATATCAGTTGAATACTAAGGTTAGTTGGATTTAGTTGTTTTTATATCCAGTAGCGCAGTGTTCTTACAACGCGCGCTCAGGCTAGAGTTATCTAGGTCAAATAAGCAGACGTGTCACGTCCTACATTTAGAGGTCAAGTACACGGCCCAACGCTGTGTATTAATTCAAAGGATCTAGGCTTGTTGTGATTTGAAAGTTAGTGTTATGGAGTCTTTTTTGGCTAATCCTACTGTTGAAGATGTAGAAAAGTTGAGTAGAAAAGTTTTGGTTAGTGTTGTTAAGGAATTGAAATTGGATTATTCTGTTACGCAGAAGTCAGAGGTGTTGAGAGATAAAATTGTTGTTCATTTCATTAATGAAGGAGTATTTGATGAAAGTTTGTTGGCTGGTGTGTTGCTCCGCGAGGAGAAACCTCTAGAGAAGGTAGAATTAGAAGCTAGAATTGCTTTAGAGAAGGAGAAAGTTGCTCTAGAGAGACAGGAGTTAGAGGCTAAAATTGCTTTAGATATGAGGAGGTTGGAATTAGAGTTTGGTCAAGTTAGTGATGTCACTTCTCAGGTAGATCCAAAAAAGTTGTCGGTAGGGCAAGTGATTGCCAAATTTGGGAAATTAGTTCCTAAATTTGATGAAACAGATTTGGTCGTTTTCTTTAACTCATTTGAGAGTTTAGCGAAGACATGTGAATGGCCCGAAACTTCCATTACTGCTTTATTGAGCTTTGTCCTTACTGGGAAAGCTGCAAAAACATACCAGGCACTCTCTCACGACGTTCAAAATAACTATAGTTTGGTCAAGACTGCCATTTTAAAGGCCTACGCACTGACGCCCGAGGCCTATCGGACAAAATTCCGAACACTCCGCAAGTTACCCACACAATCATATGTGGAATTTCTCTTTGAAAAGGAGAAAATATTCTCAAGGTGGCTACACTCTGAGGAAGTTTCTGAGTTTGAGAAACTCAGGTCTCTTATCCTAAGGGAAGAATTCCTATCGTCCCTGCCTGAAGAGATACGACTACACATTCTGGATAACAAGATAACTGACATCCAGAAGGCTGCTGAGTCGGCTGACACATATATGTTGGTGCATAAGAAACCACCAGTGTCAGGAAACCGCCTCAACCCCGTGCTTCCCCTTTTTGGCAGCAATCATCCTGTTGGCCAACATTTGAAGGCATTACAGTCCAGAGAGAAACCAAGATCAACTCTCAATCGTCGAGCAGTATGCCGGTTCTGCAAAAGACCTGGTCATCTTGTCAAGGACTGTTACAAACGTCGTCAATATAACAGAGAGGTGGTGCGTACTTTCGCGCACTATGCTCTATCCCCTCAAGCTGCCGGTTCAAATATGAACTCTAGAATTCTAAAGGACTCTAACCCTAAGTGTCCGCAAGAAGGTAGTCAAGTCTCCACACATTATGTGCAGTCACATTTTGACTGTTCTCGCCACCATCCAGTTTCTTCCGAGTCTACCGATCTCGAGGGATCGAGAAAAGTTGACTTTTCATCTTTTATTGCCGAAGCCATCATTAGCAAACCAGGTGATCCGTTGTCTCAGCGGAATATCACCGTCCTAAGAGACACAGGAGCGTCACAATCACTCCTTTTGAAAAGTTCAATGGACATTACACCTGAGACGAACACCGGAAGGATTTCCATTATCCAGGGAGTGGGGACAAAATCTACTGTCGTCCCTCTACACAAGTTTGCCCTGAAACACCATCTCGTCGAAGGTGAGGTCATTTTAGGTGTGATAGATAGTATTCCTGTCCCAGGAGTACACCTACTTCTAGGGAATGACCTTGCGGGAAGCAAAGTATACCCCTGTACGGTTTCAGACCCTTTGTCAACAGTTCCAGATAATGATTATGAACTGTATCCTGCATGTGCGGTGACAAGAAGCCAGACCAAACAATTGGCTGACACAACGTCTGAACCACATCTACCATCATCGTCAAGAAATTCGACTCCCAAACTGGAGTCTATGCTTCCAGAAAACACAAGCTTGGGCTTACCCCTGAGAATATCCCAGGAAGACATCATTAAAGCTCAACAAGTCGACGCGGAACTCAAAGCAACGGTCGAAAAATCTCTATCATCTGACGATGGAGAATATTTCTCCGAGAACGGCCTCTTCTTTCGTCGCGCTGTACCAGCAGATGCCTCACCAGCCTCACCATGGTTGAGTAAAAACCAGCTGTGGATCCCTCCACCTTATAGGCATGAAATACTTAAGCTGGCACATGACCATCCAATGTCAGCGCACCCAGGTGTCACTAAAACGACGGCGAAGATCAAAGAACTGTTCTTTTGGCCCAAAATGAGAAAAGATGTGTCGCGTTACTGCAGAAGTTGCACGAACTGTCAGTTGGCCGGAAAGCCAAACCAGACAATTCCTAAGGCCCCTTTGAGTCCGATTCCTGTATTAGAAGAACCTTTTTCTAAAATCGTCATGGACTGTGTAGGTCCCTTGCCTAAAACCAAGGCGGGCAACGAGTACCTACTTACCTTTATGTGTTCAAGTACCCGTTTTCCCGAGGCGATTCCCTTACGGAACATTAAGGCAAAGACTGTAGTCAGAGCCATGACCCGGTTCTTCACTACCTTTGGATTGCCTAGAATCGTGCAAACAGATCAAGGCAGCAACTTCACCAGTCACCATTTTCAGGAAGCACTAGCCAAGCTAGGCGTTACCCACATCACCAGCTCAGCCTACCACCCTCAGTCTCAAGGCGTACTTGAGCGGTTCCACCAAACCCTCAAAACCATGCTAAGGACATTCGCTAACAGTAACACCCAATGGGATGAGTCTGTTCCTTGGATTATTTTCGCCGCGAGGGACTGTGTCCAGGACTCTTTAGGCTACTCGCCTTTTCAACTTGTGTTTGGACATTCTGTCCGTGGCCCCCTGAAGCTGATACACGAACGTTGGACAGGTACCAGTGATCATCCAGTGGAAAACTTCGACGATTTTCACGTTCGACTGAAAGCCGTGTGCGAAATGGCTCACAAGAACTTAAGAAAGGCCCAAGTGAGAATGAAAGGACTGTATGATAAGAGTTCTTGTAAACGAACATTCAATCCAGGCGACAAAGTTCTTGTGCTAGTGCCTAATCTGAACAATGCGTTATCCTTGAGATATTGTGGACCCTTCACTGTGCATTCAAAATTAAGTGATTTGAACTATGTTGTCAATACGCCCGACAGAAGAAAGAAACAGACAGTGTATCATGTCAACTCACTGAAAAAGTATTATGATAATTGTAACAATTTTCAATCCACAGCTAAAATTAATTTACCTGTATGTTCTAATGTTTCTGATGATGTGATACATGATAAATTGAAACCCCCAAAATTGGTAAATTCTTCCTTTTTAGATAATTTGAATGTCCACCTTATGCATTTGTCCACAGAGGAAAGCCATAGGTTGTCTCAGTTATTTGAGACATTTCCCTCTATCTTTGGGGATGTCCCCAAAGAAGCGAAAGTACTACCTCATGATGTAGATGTAGGTGACGCAAAACCCATTAAACAACACCCCTATAGAGTTAACCCGGAAAAGCTGCTTTGATAAAAGATGAAATTGACTATATGCTCAAGAATGATATCATTGAGCCCAGTTTCAGCAACTGGAGTTCCCCATGTCTCCTAGTCCCGAAAGACGGTGGATCTTTCAGGTTTGTGACCGACTTTAGGAAGGTGAATGCGCTCACCAAAGCTGATTCCTATCCTTTACCTCGGATAGAAGACGTTATTGATAAAGTTGGTCAAGCTAAGATAATTTCCAAAATTGATTTACTTTCAGGATACTGGCAAATCCCATTATCTGACCGTGCAAAAGAAATATCTGCTTTTGTAACCCCTAATGGTTTTTATAGATACAAACGCATGCCCTTTGGTATGCGAAATGCTGGTCAAACTTTCCAGAGGGTCATTAACTCTGTCATTGCTGACATAGACCAATGTGAGGCCTACATAGATGATATAGTTGTATTTTCTAATACTTTTGAAGAACATATTGTTCAGTTGACTAACCTTTTTAGAAAATTGTCTGAAGTGAATTTTACTGTAAACTTACATAAAAGTGATTTCTGTAAAGCTTCAATTACCTATTTGGGTTATCAAGTGGGAACGAACCAAGTTCGGCCCATTGAAGCTAAAGTAGATGCTATTGTAAAGTTGCCACCTCCCAAAAATTGTAAAGAGATCAAAAAGTTCCTTGGGATGACTGGTTACTATAGGCGGTTCTGTCAAAACTTTTCAGCTATTGCTGAACCTCTTACTGCATTATTGAAAAAGGGTGTTGAATTTGAATGGTCCAATAAATGTCAAGAAGCTTTTTTAACCATTAAGTCATTTTTATCAAATGCTCCTGTTATGGCTGCACCAAATTTTAGCATGCCCTTTAAACTTGCCATTGATGCTAGCAACTTAGCCATTGGCTCAGTCCTATTTCAAGAAGACAACATGGGAATTGACCATCCCATTGCCTTTTTTTCCAGGAAGTTAAATGAGAACCAAAAGAATTACTCTACTATTGAAAAAGAAGCTTTAGCTTTGGTTTTATCATTACAACATTTTGAAGTCTATGTCTCTTCTTCAACCAATCCAGTCAGAGTGTTTTCTGACCATGATCCCCTGAAATTTACCTCTAAGTTAGGACAGACCAATCAAAGAATATTGAGATGGTGCTTATATTTCCAAAATTTTAACCTGGAAATTTCACACATTAAGGGTAGTGATAATGTTGTGGCTGATTGTTTGTCAAGGATGTAAAATCTTATTGTACACATTGATCAGGTGACATGCTTGGTGGTTCATTAGGACCATAAACAGGTTTTGTTTGAGTGTCACTCATATGAAAATGAGTGGTGTGAGTTAGAATTTTTCAAAATTCCAATCCTGTTGAATATTTTGTTTATTTTCAGGTGAACCTTAATTAAAGGTGGTTTTTGATTATAGGTAATCTTTTATAATAATATGTCTCATATGACTCAATTGATATTGTAGCTAGTCATTGAAATAAAGGTCTTACCCTGGCGGGTTTACCACTTTTAATATCCTCATGGAAATATTGTAATACCCTTTTTTGAGGGATTTTGATGGATAATGACTTTTTGAAGGGTTACTCCCCTTTCACCAATTGTAAAAGTTGGAGTTACTTCCCTTTTATGTTCAGGGATATTTTCATCTGGTATTATGATTTTGATTGCTTACATTTGTAAAACATTTTTTTTTATTTTCATTGTCAGATTGGTTCCTTATGTATGTTTTTGTGGAACCTATCTGTCACTTCCAAAAAGGGAGGGGATGTGACCTACTTAGGTCGAGTCATTTTTATTTTGACATTGTATAATTCCTTATATGGAATGATGGTGTAACACCTGGGGTTTTTCCACTGGCTTATTAAGGTGTTTGAGACATAGAAATTTTCCATTAAAATCTGATTGAATGATTCTGATCAGATGATTATCCCAACCAATGGCGACATGAGTTGAGGATAACCTCCCCTGTCACAGAAGTCTTTAATTGCACTGCACACTCGCAACACGGGGCAGTTTTTCTTGACCTGGCAGTCTACGAGGCAGTTTTACCTTGGTCAGGCAGCCGTCCATATTGTCCGGCTATAGACTCTGACCATTTGAACGTGAGAGTACTTAAGACCTGTGTGTGCCTTGCTTTTTTAAGTTGATTTAATCTTCTAGTTAATATTACTTGTCGCTAAGTAATTCTAGAAACTACAGCAGTGTTGTGTGGCCTGTAGCTGTTCTTTAGACAGTGTAGAAATCTGTGATAGTGTTTTTTCCTACATTGTGTAAGTTGGGTTTTTGATATTTTATACATTAAATATTTTATTTAGTTCAACCTTGTGTTCTGCCACTTCTGAGTTCGCTGATTAAAAGGTCGTATGTAGATTGGATGAGTGTTAATTACAATAGTATCACTAGCTTCCCTAGACATTAAATTCGAGCCCTAGTGGTCGTTGTGTTAAGTGTTCATCCACCTAGGCCGTAAGGCATTTGCATATGACCCCGAAAAAAGAATCCGGGGACGTTCTCCTTCTATTTGGCTGATAGATAGGTTAACGTTACACTAATGAACCTAGTTATCGTTCTTTACAATTAATTCAGGTAAGTGGGGGGGGGGGGGGAATGTAGTAATGTCGGTCTACAACACACAAACATAAACGACACACACTCACAATGTGACGTCATAGTTTAAATTTTTACTGGAGGGATAATTTTTTGTGTGTTGTATTACATCACATTTTGTCCGCTCCTCACCCCCAACCCCCCCTTTCCTCAATACATCTACACCAGACACCACCATCTACACCATACACCACCATCTACACCATACACCACCATCTACACCATACACCACCATCTACACCATACACCACCATCTACACCATACACCACCATCTACACCATACACCACCATCTACACCATACACCACCATCTACACCATACACCACCATCTACACCATACACCACCATCTACACCATACACCACCATCTACACCATACACCACCATCTACACCACCTAGTGAAGTCACGTGGCTGTAGCTGCTCCCTCCCCCTTACTGTGCTAGGTATTTAGACTTGACCTCTAGACATTTACTAGGACAGGCAGACAGGTAAAGAGCTATTTATAGTCTAAAGGTACACGGTTTTAAAAAAAAGTGTGTAATAGTTGAGAGTAGCCTCCCCTAGAGATGACGCAATCGTGTTGCCATCTCTACATACAAGAGAGTAGTGAATTTTGTAGGCGTGCGTGGTTTTAGATTGGGTGAGTACAATACTTGGTCCTGTGCTGGTTGCTGGTGGATGTAGTGGATGTGGTGGATGTAGTGGATGTGGTGGGTGTGGTGGATCTGGTGGATGTGGTGGATCTAGTGGATCTGGTGGATGTGGTGGATCTGGTGGATCTGGTGGATGTGGTGGATCTAGTGGATCTGGTGGATGTGGTGGATCTGGTGGATGTGGTGGATCTGGTGGATGTGGTGGATGTGGTGGATCTAGTGGATCTGGTGGATGTGGTGGATCTGGTGGATGTGGTGGATCTAGTGGATCTGGTGGATGTGGTGGATCTGGTGGATGTGGTGGATCTGGTGGATGTGGTGGATGTGGTGGATCTAGTGGATCTGGTGGATGTGGTGGATCTGGTGGATGTGGTGGATCTGGTGGATGTGGTGGATGTGGTGGATCTAGTGGATGTGGTGGATCTGGTGGATGTGGTGGATCTGGTGGATGTGGTGGATGTGGTGGATCTAGTGGATCTGGTGGATGTGGTGGATCTGGTGGTTCTGGTGGATGTGGTGGATGTGGTGGATGTGGTGGATGTAGTGGATCTGGTGGATGTGGTGGATCTAGTGGATCTGGTGGATGTGGTGGATCTGGTGGATGTGGTGGATGTGGTGGATCTATTGGATCTGGTGGATGTGGTGGATCTGGTGGTTCTGGTGGATGTGGTGGATGTGGTGGATGTAGTGGATCTGGTGGATCTGGTGGATCTAGTGGATCTGGTGGATGTGGTGGATCTGGTGGATGTGGTGGGTGTGGTGGATCTGGTGGGTCTGGTGGATGTGGTGGATGTAGTGGATGTAGTGGATGTGGTGGATGTGGTGGATGTAGTGGATCTAGTGGATCTGGTGGATGTGGTGGATCTGGTGGTTCTGGTGGATGTGGTGGATGTGGTGGATGTAGTGGATGTGGTGGATGTGGTGGATCTGGTGGGTCTGGTGGATGTGGTGGATGTGGTGGATCTGGTGGATGTGGTGGATGTGGTGGATCTATTGGATCTGGTGGATGTGGTGGATCTGGTGGTTCTGGTGGATGTGGTGGATGTGGTGGATGTGGTGGATGTGGTGGATGTAGTGGATCTGGTGGATGTGGTGGATCTAGTGGATCTGGTGGATGTGGTGGATCTGGTGGATGTGGTGGGTGTGGTGGATCTGGTGGGTCTGGTGGATGTGGTGGATGTAGTGGATGTAGTGGATGTGGTGGATGTGGTGGATGTAGTGGATGTAGTGGATGTGGTGGATGTGGTGGATCTGGTGGGTCTGGTGGATGTGGTGTATGTGGTGGATGTGGTGGATGTAGTGGATCTGGTGGGTCTGGTGGATGTGGTGGGTCTGGTGGATGTGGTGGATGTGGTGGATCTGGTGGATGTGGTGGATGTGGTGGATCTGGTGGGTCTGGTGGATGTGGTGGGTCTGGTGGATGTGGTGGATCTGGTGGGTCTGGTGGATGTGGTGGATGTGGTGGATGTGGTGGATCTGGTGGATGTGGTGGATGTATTGGATGTGGTGGATCTGGTGGATCTGGTGGATGTGGTGGGTCTGGTGGATGTGGTGGATGTGGTGGGTGTGGTGGATCTGGTGGGTCTGGTGGATCTGGTGGGTCTGGTGGATGTGGTGTATGTGGTGGATCTGGTGGGTCTGGTGGATCTGGTGGGTCTGGTGGATCTGGTGGATGTGGTGGGTCTGGTGGATGTGGTGGATGTGGTGGGTGTGGTGGATCTGGTGGGTCTGGTGGATCTGGTGGGTCTGGTGGATGTGGTGGATGTGGTGGATGTGGTGGATCTGGTGGGTCTGGTGGATCTGGTGGATCTGGTGGGTCTGGTGGGTCTGGTGGATCTGATGCTGATCTGGTGGGTCTGGTGGATGTGGTGGATGTGGTGGATGTGGTGGATCTGGTGGGTCTGGTGGATCTGGTGGATCTGGTGGGTCTGGTGGGTCTGGTGGGTCTGGTGGATTTGATGGATCTGGTGGATGTGGTGGATGTGGTGGATCTATTGGATCTGGTGGATGTGGTGGATCTGGTGGTTCTGGTGGATGTGGTGGATGTGGTGGATGTGGTGGATGTAGTGGATCTGGTGGATGAGGTGGATCTAGTGGATCTGTTGGATGTGGTGGATCTGGTGGATGTGGTGGGTGTGGTGGATCTGGTGGGTCTGGTGGATGTGGTGGATGTAGTGGATGTAGTGGATGTGGTGGATGTGGTGGATGTAGTGGATGTAGTGGATGTGGTGGATGTGGTGGATCTGGTGGGTCTGGTGGATGTGGTGTATGTGGTGGATGTGGTGGATGTAGTGGATCTGGTGGGTCTGGTGGATGTGGTGGGTCTGGTGGATGTGGTGGATGTGGTGGATCTGGTGGATGTGGTGGATGTGGTGGATGTGGTGGGTCTGGTGGATGTGGTGGGTCTGGTGGATGTGGTGGATCTGGTGGGTCTGGTGGATGTGGTGGATGTGGTGGATGTGGTGGATGTGGTGGATCTGGTGGATGTGGTGGATGTGGTGGATGTGGTGGATCTGGTGGATGTGGTGGATGTGGTGGGTCTGGTGGATGTGGTGGATGTGGTGGGTGTGGTGGATCTGGTGGGTCTGGTGGATCTGGTGGGTCTGGTGAATGTGGTGGATGTGGTGGATGTGGTGGATCTGGTGGGTCTGGTGGATCTGGTGGGTCTGGTGGATCTGGTGGATGTGGTGGGTCTGGTGGATGTGGTGGATGTGGTGGGTGTGGTGGATCTGGTGGGTCTGGTGGATCTGGTGGGTCTGGTGGATGTGGTGGATGTGGTGGATGTGGTGGATGTGGTGGATCTGGTGGGTCTGGTGGATCT